>NW_015505555.1:693707-697060 GCF_001515645.1 Sinocyclocheilus grahami
CGTGAAGACGCTGTGTGCTTCGTTGTGAAAGCTATGCTACTTTGTTTGGTCTTCCAAAAGAGGACGATATCCGCTTCGTCATACCTAGAGCTGATCCGTGCTGGTCGCTGAGGAAATACATCAACTTTGCGCTGTGGATCGCCGGATCGGCTTTCACCTATGAGGCGCCGGGCTGGACAAAAGTGAAGCGAACGCGGAGAGAGAGTGCGACAGTTCGCGAGAGAGACCGAAAATGTGCGTGAGAGAGACCGAGTGCGTCTGAGAGAGAGCGAGAGTGCGCGAGAGAATGCAGACAGGGTTTTATGTTTACGTGGCGCGATGCAACGCAATGCGTAAAAAGACAGTATAAGTCATTATAATCAGTAATTATGCCCCCACCGGATACAACAAATGCCTCGTTTGTAATGGGTTTTAATGTTTTTGTCTCGTCGCTCCGGCCGGACAGGGCATCATCACAATATGGTGAGGGGCGTAACATTTTCGTCTCACGCTTGAGGTATTCAGCCAATCACAACGCACTGGATAGCTGGCCAATCAGAGCACACCTCGCTTTTCAGACCGATGAGCTTTGTAAAAATCGACGTGTTTCAAAAAGGCGGGGCATAGAGGAGAAACAATAATGTACAGTATGTGGAAAATAATATTTTTTAAACTTTAAACCACATAAACACATTTCATTACACCAAATACACAAAATAATGTTCTTTTTAGCAGCATCATGATACTTTAAATAAGAAACTAAAACTGCCAGCAGGTGGCGGTAAATGCCTTTATACATCATTCATTTGTTAATTCGTGATTCATTCAGGAATGAAGTAAATGACTCAGTTTATGAACAGGCTATTGAATCATTGGATTTGTTTAAAACGCGGAATCATTCAGAAACTAAACACTGCTGTGTTGCTCACAGACGCTTAACAGTTCTGCGGTGGCTTTAAAGGTAATATTTTCTATGCAAAATTGAGCAAAAAATACTATAACACAATAATAACTACTTATTTACTGAACTGTTGTATAAAATCACATTTAAACTCATGACCGAGTTTACATTTACATTTAAACTCATATTCGTGACAAAACGGCACTCGTGTGATATTGCTCTCGCTGCTCATGTGGTATCGCTTATCATATGATATAAATATGAGACAAAAACTCATAGGGGCATTTTTGCCCCAATATCTTGAATTTTAGGAGCATAACAGTTAACTGTATGAAATGTAAGATGACGTACAGGTCTGGGGGCGGGGCCAATGCATTAACTGCGTTAAAATATTTTAATCGCATTATTTTTTCGTAACTAATTAATTAACGTGTTAAACTGACAGACCTTCTATATATATATATATATATTAGTAAAATAATATACATAAGTGTATATATATACAGTGGGTACGGAAAGTATTCAGACCCCCTTACATTTTTCACTCTTTGTTATATTGCAGCCATTTGCTAAAATAATTTAAGTTAATTTTTTTTCCTAACAATAGAAAGTAAGAATACAAATGAAATAAAATAAATAGTAGTTACTAGTAATAATAATAACTATTATTATTAGTATGTGTATATGCATATGTAATAGCCCCAGCTTCCTGTTTTGATACTTTCTTGAACTTGTCAAGGCAATTAAATGGTTCAAAAGGACGATACAATACAAAAACCTCAACCTGAAACCGTTCAGATGACGGCATTTGTTTCAAACAGGACTAAAACTTGAAATGCTCCCTGCCTCTGTAAGAGAGGTCAACACGACACCCCGAGAGGCTGGTTTGCGGGCCGTGAGAGAACAAGAGTACTGTGAGAGATGAAAGGCTCGTCTTAATTCAGCTGCTCTCACTCCCAACAGCTGGGCCGTGTCCTGCGGAGCTCAGGCCGAAGAGCACAGCCCACAATCAAGCTAGTGTTAGAGATGCGTGAGGGGAAACACGTCTGAGGTGGAAACTCCAAAGCCCCGTCCCATGAGCCCTGTGTCATATCAAGCTTCTTTAATAAAGAGTTCTGCTTTATCGATAGGCTTTGTGCTTTATAAGACGGTGTAGAGCAACATGAACATGATGGAGAAAACGGAAAAGCATAATCTGATGATGCAGCTTCAGAGCGGAGTAGTAACGGATTACATGTATTCTGGATTACGTAATCAGATTCCAAAAATGAAGTACTTGTAATTGGATTACATTTCAAAATACTTGTAATCAAACTACAGTACAGTTATGTATTACATTATTATATGTTTACACAATAGCAATACATTATTCAAAATTGATTGATTCTCCCTAATTCTTTTTTTTTCATCTTTTAAATTTCCTTTCTAAAATAGCCTACTGTTTATATACATTCAGAAAGTCTTCTAGTTTTGTAGACATTCACACAAAGACCAGTCAGTTTTAAGAAGTGTTTTCTCAACATTTCAACAGTGCACCAACTATGAACTTATTTTTATTTGAAATATCACTCAGTGGTTATTTAACCATGTATTCTTATGTCTCCGGAAGGCTTTTTTCTTTCAAACATTAAAAAGCACACATTAACGTTATTTCTTTACACTTTGCATGTTGCACACATTTGCGTGTTCACGGTTCTCTGATGTTGGTTAATGGTCACATGACATGCAGATAAACAAATAAAATATTGAATCTTTTTTAGTAAGTGTTTTGTTTTGATTGCTGTTATTTTAAAAATATTTATTTGAAATGTTTATGATTTCATTCATTATTAGCTTTTCTTTTAACTCACAAACCCCCTGCAGTTCATATTAGTGCTGTCAAATTATTAATCGCGATTAATCGCATCCAAATTAAAAGATTTTGTTTTTGTGTACTGTGTATATTAATTATGTATATATAAATACACACACATGCATGTATATATTTAAGAAAAATATGTTGTTTATATTAAATATATTTATATATAATATAAATTATATGAATATAAATATATACATATAAATACTAGAGCCCGACTGATATGTTTTTTTGGGGGGGCCGATACCGATATTAGGGAGTAATAAAAGATCGATATCGATATATCGGCCGATATTTTTTATGTGTAGGCTATATTATAGTATATTATAGTCAAATGTTTGGACACACTTCCCATTCGTGTGTCCAAACTTTTGACTGGTATTGTATATAGAATACAGTATATAGCCTACATAAACAGAATATATATACATAAACATTTTTTGTAATGATAACTCAAATGTGGTGTTCAAACAGTGATAACAATTTAACAATAAACTTTATTATTCAAAATTAGTCTGACATCAGTGCACTTAACAGTAAACTTCACTTCACTTATTATAAATAACTTAACACCAATAGAACAAAATATATATAACTTGAATTAAGAAATTAAAC
>NW_015505555.1:698244-723436 GCF_001515645.1 Sinocyclocheilus grahami
ATATAGCCTACATAAACAGAATATATATACATAAACATTTTTTGTAATGATAACTCAAATGTGGTGATCAAACATGTGATAACAATTTAACAATAAACTTTATTATTCAAAATTAGTCTGACATCAGTGCACTTAACAGTAAACTTCACTTCACTTATTATAAATAACTTAACACCAATAGAACAAAATATATATAACTTGAATTAAGAAATTAAACACGGTAACTGTGTAGGGCATGCAAGATACTGCCAAACCAACAGAGGCAGGTTTATGCAGGAAGAACAGCTTTTCCAAATGTAAACATCTAAAATGAATAAATAATAATAATGAATAATATTTTTTTCACAAATTCTGTGTTGTGTATTTTCTGGTAAGCAAATGAACATGCAGAACATTCATATTCAAAAAGGTATTTTTGCAGTTTAATATTCACAGACACAGTCTTTAAATATGTACTGACCTATTTTTTATTTATTCATTAAAAATAAGACAAATTCCATGAAATTCCATGTTATACAGTAAATTCCGTTTTTATGACTGGATTACGCGATTCTGTCCTACTAATGTAGCAAACGAATATGATAAGCGCATTGTGAGAGTAAAAGACAGGGACATTGTTGTTTATTTACTTAGCATTGAGTCTCTCCAACAAATTGACAACGTAGCGTTAAATCACTGTTCAACAGACTCAAGCCACCACCGCACTGCCGTCTATTGGACTGCAGAAAGATACTAACTTTTCAATCTGCTACATTACTGACTGTGTGTACTATGCTGGCACCGTGTCTGTGCCGCAATAGGACACGAAAAAGCAACCGTTGAAAATCATTTGAACTTTGTGTCAGCACGTCATAAGTAGCATGAGGCGAGGCATCAGTTTACTGCATCCAGTGTAGACAACATCACTGATTATAATGGGTTCAATTCTACACCGAACGTGAGCGGCGCGACAATATAGAATAGAAATTGTATTTTGTCGAGCTGCGTGATGTGGTGTAATAAATACATGTAAATATTTTCAAAATATATACTCTGTGTGTATTTATACATAATATATGTGTGTGTACTGTGTATATTTATTATGAAAACAAAAACTTTTATTTTGGATGTGATTAATCGCGATTAATCGTTTGACATTTACAAACCCCAGTTTGGGAAACCTTGATGTAATATAATGTTTAATGCACTTCATGTGGTTAATTACAAGGAACTGAATATGTTTTCTTTCTCTTGGTATATTTTTATCAATATAATACAAGTTTATCTTATTTAAATCAATGTGATGAACAAGTTAGGTCAAAAGTAATCTAAAAGTAATCCAAAATTAGTCTAAACATATTACCTAAAATGTGTAATGATTATGTGATTTGTGATTAGGCTTGACGTGATGCCTGAAAACTTAAAAGAGATTCAAAATGTTCTAGATTCAAAATGCTGCTAAGGTGTTCTGAGTGGTTGCTAGGGCTTTACTAAGGTGTTCTTGGTTGTAGCTAGGGTGATGCTAAGTTGTTGCAAGTATGTTGCAGCAATTATAGACAAAATAGATCCAGAAAAAGACACACATCAGCTCTAATACATGAAGCACATTGCTGGATGCTCTTACCGGTGTGCTTGCCTTGCCCGTCAGGATGGTCCTTGCTTTGGATTTGTTCATGTTGAAGTTCTTCAGGTAGGCCTCGTAGATCTGCTTGGCCAGGGTTTTCTGATCGGCCAGTTGCGGGTCCTCGACCTCTCGTTCCCCCGTTAGGATCTCCGCCTTCAACCTCAGCTTCTCCGACTGTGGCATTCGCCCAAAGCGGATGGCTGTTCGCAGGATACAAACAAGAACCTCAATTTAGAGAATACAACCAAACGAATGTCCCATGTAAGACATATAATTATGGCTGCTCACCTAATAGTCGACTAAACATTAGTCAATGAGATGAAGCTTAAACGGTTAGTTCACCCAAAAATTCTGTCCTTAATTACTCACCCTCATGTCGTTCAAGACCTTCGTTCAGCTTCAGAATACAAATTAAGATTTTGTGGTAGTTGTTTGACAGCAACACAACTACCACATTCATTCATGTTCAATCACGATACTCTCGATAAGGGCGGCGGACTGACCCAAAAGAGAAGAAATTTTTGAATGAAGTTGTTATTTTTGTTTTCTTTTCAAGCGCATTGTGAGAGTAAAAGACAGGGACATTGTTGTTTATTTACTTAGCATTGAGTCTCTCCAACAAATTGACAACGTAGCGTTAAATCACTGTTCAACAGACTCAAGCCACCACCGCACTGCCGTCTATTGGACTGCAGAAAGATACTAACTTTTCAATCTGCTACATTACTGACTGTGTGTACTATGCTGGCACCGTGTCTGTGCCGCAATAGGACACGAAAAAGCAACCGTTGAAAATCATTTGAACTTTGTGTCAGCACGTCATAAGTAGCATGAGGCGAGGCATCAGTTTACTGCATCCAGTGTAGACAACATCACTGATTATAATGGGTTCAATTCTACACCGAACGTGAGCGGCGCGACAATATAGAATAGAAATTGTATTTTGTCGAGCTGCGTGATGTGGTGTAATAAATACATGTAAATATTTTCAAAATATATACTCTGTGTGTATTTATACATAATATATGTGTGTGTACTGTGTATATTTATTATGAAAACAAAAACTTTTATTTTGGATGTGATTAATCGCGATTAATCGTTTGACATTTACAAACCCCAGTTTGGGAAACCTTGATGTAATATAATGTTTAATGCACTTCATGTGGTTAATTACAAGGAACTGAATATGTTTTCTTTCTCTTGGTATATTTTTATCAATATAATACAAGTTTATCTTATTTAAATCAATGTGATGAACAAGTTAGGTCAAAAGTAATCTAAAAGTAATCCAAAATTAGTCTAAACATATTACCTAAAATGTGTAATGATTATGTGATTTGTGATTAGGCTTGACGTGATGCCTGAAAACTTAAAAGAGATTCAAAATGTTCTAGATTCAAAATGCTGCTAAGGTGTTCTGAGTGGTTGCTAGGGCTTTACTAAGGTGTTCTTGGTTGTAGCTAGGGTGATGCTAAGTTGTTGCAAGTATGTTGCAGCAATTATAGACAAAATAGATCCAGAAAAAGACACACATCAGCTCTAATACATGAAGCACATTGCTGGATGCTCTTACCGGCGTGCTTGCCTTGCCCGTCAGGATGGTCCTTGCTTTGGATTTGTTCATGTTGAAGTTCTTCAGGTAGGCCTCGTAGATCTGCTTGGCCAGGGTTTTCTGATCGGCCAGTTGCGGGTCCTCGACCTCTCGTTCCCCCGTTAGGATCTCCGCCTTCAACCTCAGCTTCTCCGACTGTGGCATTCGCCCAAAGCGGATGGCTGTTCGCAGGATACAAACAAGAACCTCAATTTAGAGAATACAACCAAACGAATGTCCCATGTAAGACATATAATTATGGCTGCTCACCTAATAGTCGACTAAACATTAGTCAATGAGATGAAGCTTAAACGGTTAGTTCACCCAAAAATTCTGTCCTTAATTACTCACCCTCATGTCGTTCAAGACCTTCGTTCAGCTTCAGAATACAAATTAAGATTTTGTGGTAGTTGTTTGACAGCAACACAACTACCACATTCATTCATGTTCAATCACGATACTCTCGATAAGGGCGGCGGACTGACCCAAAAGAGAAGAAATTTTTGAATGAAGTTGTTATTTTTGTTTTCTTTTCACACAAAAAGTATTCTCGTAGCTTCATTACATTACAGTTGAACCACTGATGTCACATGGACTATTTTATGAAAGTCCTTACTACCTTTCTGGGCCTTGAATGTGGTAGTTGCGTTGCTGTCTATGCAGGGTCAGTAAGCTCTCGGATTTCATCAAAAATATCTTAATATGTGTTCAAAAGATTAACAAATTTCTTTTTTTTAAGTTATTATTTTTATGGGCTTTTTATGCATTACATTTTTTTAAATTGAGATACGAAAGTAGAGAGACGACAGGAAAACGGGATCGGCAAAGGACTTCGAGATGGGAATCGAACTCGGGTCACCGTGAGCGCAGTTACGCTATGTGTCGACACTAACCACGAGGCTAACGGTGCTGACAATGAACGAATGTCTTAGGGGTGAGCAATTAATGACAGAATTTAAATTTTTGGGTGAACTATCCTATTTAGACCTGGCTATATTTCTGTTCTGCCTCGTGCACAGCCGCATCCAAATATACTCAACCGCGGATGAGCGTGAATAGATGAGTTTGACTTTCTCAACATTCACCTTGTGCCTGCACTATTGTGCGCGGCCTTAGTCGACTGAAATATTATTAGTCGATGAGTCGCAGAAATAAAAAGGTCTGTGTTCATGGCGGACAGATCGTTAACGGCTGGTCTTTGAGGTAATTACTTTATATCGTGCAGGAAATCAAAACACTCGCCTGTCATTCATCGACCTAAAATATTGTTTATCATTTGATTGTGAAACATAAGCAGTAGCAGCTTTACACGGCTGCTCTCTAACATTAATCTAGATATATGTGCACTATTAAACGCATGTCCGAGTGTTTGTGCAAAGTGTGGAAGCTATTAGCATGCTTGCTGCAGGATATGGAGGCGCCGCACAAATACTGGCATTTTTTCCTGATAACTTAAAATACAACGTCATTTTTGCTCATACAGATAAGAGTTATACATAATTCGAAGGGGAATCTCCTCAACCACCACCAATGTGCAGCATCCACCTGGATAATAATTTATTTATTTAACAATTCTTCTCCCCCGAGTTACGTCTTACCGCCATTTTGGAGAGTACCCAAGAGCGTAATCGACGTAATCAGCGTTGTTTACGTTCGGGGGAGAAAGCGCGTGCATGAACATAATCTGCATAATCAGCTTTGTTTACGCTTAGGGGAAAGCGTGCATATGCATTGTGATGCTCTCTAAAATGGCGGAAGACGTAACTTGGGGGAGAAGAATTGTTAAAAAATATATATATTTTTTAACAATTCTTCTCCCCCGAGTTACGTCTTACCGCCATTTTGGAGAGTACCCAAGAGCGTAATCGACGTAATCAGCGTTGTTTACGTTCGGGGGAGAAAGCGCGTGCATGAACATAATCTGCATAATCAGCTTTGTTTACGCTTAGGGGAAAGCGTGCATATGCATTGTGATGCTCTCTAAAATGGCGGAAGACGTAACTTGGGGGAGAAGAATTGTTAAAAAATATATATATTTTTGTTTTCTTTGCACTCAAAAAGTATTCTCGTAGCTTCGCAAAACTGAAGTTGAGCCACTGATGTCACACGGACTGTTTTACTGATGTCCTTACTATGTCTCTGGACCTGGGAACATTTCAGCTGCATTGCTGTCTATGCAGGGTCTGAGAGCTCTTGGATTCCATCAAAAATATCTTAATTTGTGTTCCGAAGATGAACGAAGGTCTTACGGGTTTGGAATGACATGAGGGTGAATAATTAATGACAGAATTTTCATTTTTGGGTCAACTATCCCTTTAAGTAATTAAATGAATATAAACATGCAATTAGTCGACTAATGGCTTAAATGAGCGACTATTAGTCGACTAGAAGAATCTTTAGTCGGGTGCAGTCCTACTTATAATGCTGCGGCCTCTGTAGGAAGCTCTCTATATTTTGGAACGAAACCGATATCTGAAGTTTCTCCAGTGATATGCTGATAAAATTTGACGTGATCATTTGTGGTTAGTTCTTGACAGCCTTCCAAGAGTTCAAATCACATAAAAGTTAATCTCTGCCTGACTACTAACAACCTGCTGTGTGACTTACTTGGCATGACGTTCAACGTGCTTTTGTTCAATATCGTACAATAGCCTATTGTTAGTTTGATGCAAGTGTGGATAACATAAAAGTGGACTGTAAGCTGTGTCTGTAAACCTTCACTCTGAGGATTCTCTTGCAAAACAACCACACGCGCTGCTGATCATGGATGATTAATATTTGCTGAAATCCAAGGCCACTATTTACAGATTTTGTCAGATCAGGATGTCTGGTGCCTTAGAAACTTGCCCAGAGGAATTGAGTAACATGAGTTTCAATCTGGACCGTGTTCAAATGCAGTTTCATGGTGTCATTGGACAGGCAGAGCAGCGGTAGGTATTATGGTGTCGAACATTGTTTCAGCATTTCAGAAACTAGATTTATTTAAAACAAAACCAGCGACACTTGTGAAGTGGAGACATCAAACTATTCAGAGAATGGAACTGAAAAATATATATATACTATTTATTTCACCAATACAAAGAAACTTTGTATTTATTTTTCCATTCCATTCTCTGAATAGTTTTATTTTTCCACTTAACAAGTGTCGCTGGTTTTGTTTTAAATAAATACTTTTGATTTCTCCTTCCATGCACACTGTTGATCGTGTGAAGCTGCTCCAGAATAAATACACAACATATCAGAAACTAGATTTAGCCAGTGGTGCCAATGCAAAACTATCTTTTATGATGTTGAAGAGTTGCTCTAAATTATTTTATGTGGTTGCTGGTGTGTTTTGGATAGTTGCTTAGGTCTCTACTGTAAGTATATGGTGCATGCAAATGCAGACATCTTTAAAAGCTGAATACAATCCTAAAGCAGACGCCATAATCTCCAACAGCTAATAAGCTTACAGTCCCGGCCTGCAAACCTCCACTGCATGACACACAAATGCATGTTTCGAAAACACTTTTGCATGCACATGCATACATGTTGAAACTAATCTCCACGAATATGTATTGTTATGGCATATTAAGATCACAGTTCAAAACTTTTCCACATTAGATGATCAATTCAGAACACTGTCAGACTTTCTTGCTTTTTTTTCAATATGCCGCATAACATGTTTTTATGAGATTTTATGAGTTTTTAACTTTTAAAAAAAAAGAGTCCAGCAACAGGATTGTTGTTATGTTGAACATGAACACAAAAACTACACAGTACAAAGCGAAATAGAAAAAAGCTATTTTTTGGGGCTTGCAAGGTGTAAAATAGGTCAAAAGGTAGAAAGAAGTCTCTTCTGCTTACCATTTATTTGATTATAAATACAGTACAAACAGCAATAATGTGAAATATTATTACAATTTAAAATAACTGTTTTCTACTTGAATATACTGTAAAATGTAATTTATTCCTGTGTTCAAAGCTGAATTTTCAGCATCTTTACTCCAGTCTTCAGTGTCACATGATCCTTCAGAAATCATAATAATATGCTGATTTGAAGCTTAAGAAACATTTCTGATTATTATGTTTTAAAATAGTTGTGTACAATTTTTTTCAGGATTCTTTGATGAATATAAAGTTCAAGCACAGCATTTATTTGAAATAGAAATCTTATGTAACATTTTATATGCCACTTTTGATTAATTTAATGCAAAAAAAAAGGTTTATGCAACAGGATGAAGGGAGTGGCGAGGGTCGCTGGTTTTAACTTTCACTGGGATGAGCAAATCTGAAGCAGATGCCTATTCTAAAGCAAGCATATGTGTTTATATCATCTTACGATGTGTGTCAACCTGAAAGATAAACCGCTTTAATAAAGAAAAGAATGGAACAACCAATCCCTGTTTATTTAGTAACACAAGTCTCTTTTCCAACACAATTTATAGTGACTATTTCTATCAAAGCAACCATAGACACCATAAAACTTGCTAATTTTAGCAGCTAACCTACATTGCTTTGAGCAATGTTTTCAAGTGTCCACAGTTCAGATTTCAGACTTCGACCATAGCTCAATTTCAGCACATGCCTTCGCTGGCCATAAAGCCTGCATGAGATGAGTGCTTCAGCAGGGCTGGACATGTTAGCGGCTCTAATAATTGATGACCTTTGACTCCAGACTGAAAACAATGAAGAGGTCATCGCAGGAAGTCAATGCACTGATATCTCAAGGACAAAACAACCAAACGCTCTCACGTTAGCTCATTTAGTCAAAGATTATCCAGAACGTTGCTGCAACATCAACCCATACATACGCTGTTATATTTTCAGTGGAGTATAGGTGCATCTATATATTTTCTGTCTCTGAATTGAGCTTTAATAAGCAAATAATGGTCATGTGTTGTCAAACTACAAACTTGACAAATCACCATAAAAGTAGCTCATACTACAAATGTGCTATTTTTCAAGACATCTAATGCCAAACAACAGTTTTTGTGAGGAATGGACTGAAATGTAAATTTTGCAATTCCTTAAAAAGTTGTTCAGATGGACAGTATTTATTTTGGACCTTGCTACAACGCTTGAAGAATTTAGCCCTATTTGGATGGTCATTTCTCATAGGGAGAGTGTAAAAATAAAATAAAACTCATGCATTCGCATGGCATTTAATTCATGGTGATGAAGCAGTAAACAAAATTTCTGTTATTGCTTAGACAAATAATAAGTTCATATTAAATGTAATAATAGGAAATACCATCCTATTTATAATTTAATTATTTAAATATCCTATTTATAGTTTAAATGGCTTTCTAACTTGCATTTTATCTCGCAAAATGTAATTTTAAAAATGTGCACATTACATAAGCATACTATTATTTACATAAAGTAAACTCATGACTCGACTACTAATCAGGGTTATTGTTGTTAACTAAAACTAAAACCATAAAAAACATTTTCACTACTTAAAACAAAATAAATGTTAACTGAAATCAAATAAAATTTACAATAACTTATTCTATTTCAGCTGTTTGTCAAAGCATTATTTCTCATTTTCATTTGAACTTCAAGTACTACATTACTAAACATTACTAACATTACTAAAACTGAAATAAATTTAATAAGAATCTAGACAAAAAAAATAACAGACATGACAAAAGCACAAAACAAAATTACTAAATCTTCAACTAAAATTAAAGTGAAAACAGAAAACATAAAAATAGAATTAAATTACAAATACCAATACAATTATAATAGTATCTCAGTGATACTAAAATAACACTGTAACTGCAATAACAATGATTCGTTGTGCAAACCCTAATATAAAATGTAAATAGAAAAATATTATCAATACCATAAATAAATAAATAATTGCAAAAAATTACAATATTTGTTAAAACTATAATAATGTCCCACTTCACATGATTTATTCTTCTTAACAACTTGCACTTGCTGTAGTGAGGCAGTGACGTACCGGTAATATTATTCTTGTAAACAGTTTCCAGCAGTGCACTAATAAAAAGTGTCCATATTTCTGAAAAGTTATGCTTCTCTTTGTCAAATTATTTATTACTTTAGCATATTTTTTTTCTTTATAATGTCTACATCGACTACATCTTTGTTTTCATCCTTGCTCCTTGTGTTTATTTATTTATATATATATATATATATTTTTCTTCTTCTTTAATGTAAACTCTGCGTTTGTCTCAATGGAAGTGTCTTGCATTGTTGGTTGTTCCCTGTCTTGTTATGTACATTAAGCAATAACATTTTTTTTTAAAAAGGTGTCCATATTTAAAATATGTGCACATTACCATGAAGTGCAACTGTTATTGTACGGTTCGCAGTGATCTATGTAACGACTTTAGATATATAGATTAGATATAGATATAGATCCGTTCCCATAAACTGAGAGAAGTGGATTAAATTACCAAATGACCTTAGTGTTTGTCAAAATAAATAAATGTATAAATGAAATCACTGACTAGCCTCTGCAAATGTTGAAATTAGATGAAAAACAATGGAATGAGCATCAGAAGTGGGCTTTTGTCAATCACACTCACCATTGTGGGACATGCCCACCGACAGGCACTTCTGAAAGCGACAGTATTGGCACTTGTTTCGGTTCTTCTTTTGGATCTTACAGCGTCGTTCACATTTATCGTACTCCAGCTTGAGGCGAATGGTCCGGCGGAAGAAACCCTACAAGACGGAGAAACAGAACTCTGTTTGAGTTCATTCTGAAAAACCAGAATAGCACGCATTCCTACAAGCATTCCCAGACCAACTAGATCAATGTAAGGTCAACGCTAGCTTTAAATATCAGTTTCGTTCTGTACTGTACCTCCTTCTATTTTGAGTTCATATCTCGCTATTAAACGGGCCAGAAATTCATGTACACAATCTAAACCGGGCGCTTCTGGAAATAGCTTGGCAGCACATTCGCAGGCTGTGTTTGTCCTCATTTGTCCTTGGATCCGTCGGGGTTTCCTCTCTTAGAAACAGCTTCTGGTGACAGAGATTCAAAATAGGAACGAGGCTGACAATCTGACCCATGCTTAACATTAGGAGTGAATGGCCTGATCAAAACCTTATATAATGGAAATTATATGCATGGAAGTATAGTCATTCTTGCTGGAGAAGCATCATATTTTTATATATATATTAAATAACCATGTTGCTATACCTATTTTTACATAATGCAGTTCATTTAATATTTTACAAATGGAAAGTACTAAAATTATTATTGCTTTAATAGGTTTTAAATGTTTATTTAAATTAATCTGAAGTTAAATGAATGCAAATTAAATTAATTTAATAATAAAACAATTTCTTTACTTGTTTTGGACACGCCTTGCTCTGTATTTGTGTGTTTTCTGATGCTCTTACATGTAAATATAGTAAATATATCAACACAAAATATGCTTTTAAATTAAACGACATTTATGTTGTTTATATTATATTATATTATATTATATTATATTAGACGTTTAAAATGTTACACAATTTCAAATAAATGCTGTTCTTTTGAACTTTCTATTCATCAAAGAATCCTGAAAAATAAAATGTATCATGGTAATAAAACGTATAAAAAAAAAAATAGGAAGCAGCACAACTGTTTTCAACATTGATAATAATTAAAAATGCTTCTTGAGCAGCAAATCAGCATATTAAAATGATTTCTGAAGGATCCTGTGACACTGAAGACTGGAGTAATGATGCTGAGAATTCAGCTTTGCATCACAGGAAGAATAAACGACATATATGTTATGTTTATATTATATTATATTATATTAGACGTTTAAAATGTTACAAAATTTCAAATAAATGCTGTTCTTTTGAACTTTCTATTCATCAAAGAATCCTGAAAAATAAAATGTATCATGGTAATAAAACGTATAAAAAAAAATAGGAAGCAGCACAACTGTTTTCAACATTGATAATAATTAAAAATGCTTCTTGAGCAGCAAATCAGCATATTAGAATGATTTCAATAGGAAGCAGCACAACTGTTTTCAACATTGATAATAATTAAAAATGCTTCTTGAGCAGCAAATCAGCATATTAAAATGATTTCTGAAGGATCCTGTGACACTGAAGACTGGAGTAATGATGCTGAGAATTCAGCTTTGCATCACAGGAAGAAATTATATTAATTATATATTTGAACACATTTGAATTGAAGACAGTTCATTTTCATTCGAATAATGGCCCGGTTTCAAAGACAGGGCTCAGACTAAGCCAGGATTAGGTCATAGTTCAATTAGGACATTTAAGTAATTTTGATTAACATGCCTTAGAAAAAACATCACTGGTGTGCATCTTGAGACCAAACAAAGGCACTGATATGTTTTAAGATCAGTCAGTGCAAGTTTCTTTCAGTTGAAACAGCTCAGAATTACACTTTAGTCTGGGACTAGGTTTAAGCCTTGTCTGTGAAACCGGGGGAATATTTCATAATTTCGCTGTTTTTTCATAGTATTTTATAGTATTTTTGATCAATTGAATGCAGCCTTGGTGAACAAAAACACAAAAATATCTTACCAACCATTACCAAAAAAAAACACATTTATATTCAAACTTATATGACGATGAACCGCTGCTGAAAGCCATAAACTCCAGCTTAACATCAGAGCGTTATTCCCTGGAAAGAATAAACAGTTCCTCAGGTCATAAATGCATCCAAAGCATGAAATCGAGCGTCTTGCATAATCTGGCGAAGTCCTGAAGATGACCAGCGGTCTGCCAGCAGAGCAGAGGTTTAAGTGCAGGCTGGCAAGAAGGAACGGGGCTGTAAAAACTAATCGCTCTTGCTTCACTCATATTGAGCCATTTCGTCCCTAGAAACACTGCGGTTTCGAAAGGGAGATTAGACGGGGAGATACGGAGGGAGATGGAGAGGCACCAGGGACAGGAGGAAGAGGAGGAGAGGTCGAGAGTGTCCAAAACATGACTGAGCAGATGGAGACGCAGACGAGTTTTATCCTAACGTTACTCATAATTGTTCAAAATTTGGATTAGTTATTTAATTTTCGTTTTGCCATTTCTATCGTTTATTGTTCGCTTCTGTGTTGCTATTTATTCTAGTCTGCCTGTTTCCTGAAGAAAAAAAAATCCGGTCTGATGTAGGCTAATGAATAAAACCTTTTTTTTTTCGATTACCCGAAGTTTATTGGTGTTCTTCTTGTATCATTCAAATTATAAATGATACAACTAAACAAATTAATAATTAATTAGGTGGAACTGTGCGCTTGAATTTGTCATCGTATCATCCTATGCAATGTGGTGAATTATTATGGCTCATTATTGTCTATAGACAATTTTTTGTAATTTAAATAACATAGGTTATTTTAATATATTGATTAATGACCTGTTACACCACCTAAATATGTATTTACGTCCTTCTAATTCTCATTGTGAGTGCAGGATTGTTTAGCTTAATATTGACCATTATGAAAAGTGACTAGTGTAGCCTGCATAAAAAAAGCAATGTGGTGAATTATTATTGCTCATTAATGTCTATAGGCTATTTTAGTCATTTAAATAGCATGGGTTTACTTAATATATTGATTAATGACATTGTATAGCATAAAAAAGCCTTGAACATAAAACAACAGGACAAAAATATAGTTGATGACTAGACATAATCATTTCATGACTCTAGACACTTCTTTGTGAAGACAGTAGCATAATACAGTGAAATAATATGTTCTTTAGCCATTCAAAAACAGTTGTCATGTGCTTGGGTAAAATTGAACCGCTGCCGCTTTTAGGTATACAGCGACCCCTGGTGGTTCTAGTGTTAAATATGTAATTTACACAATTGTATTTAATTACTTAGTCAATTATAAGCACTTTAAAAAAAATTATATTAATAATAATTACTGTAATTTTTTTAAATGAGCAATTTTCTAAATAGCTTCAACACATAGGCTAAATAATTAAATATTTCATAAAATATTTAATTTATACCATTTTTATTTAATTACTTATTTAATTATAGGTACTTTAAAAAAATTACAAATGAATAATAATTACTGTAATTGTTTTGATTATAACATTTTCTAAATACAGCTACAAAACACAGGCTACAAGCAAAAAGTAAATAATAAAGAAAAACAAATTACAAGCAATACATTTTTAGGCTGCTTTAAGTATCTGAAAGTTTCTAGTACTTATTTAATTATAAGTACTTTATAAAATAATTACAAACGTATAATAATTACTGTAATTTTTTTAAGGTAATTTTCTAAATATAGGCCAAATATTTAAATATTTAATTAAATGTTTAATTTATACTATTTTTTTAAATTACAAATTACTTTTTAGCAAAAACAATTACAGTAATTATTATTAATTTGTAATTAAGTCATTTTCAAATAAGGTTTCAAAAAACAAGCTAAACATTTCAATATTTAATTTATACCATTTTTATTTAATTATTTAATTCTAAGCACTTTTCTTGAATAATTACAAATACAATCTTTATTGTTTTTATATAAGCCAAACAAAGACTACAAGCAAATAGTCAGTAATAAAGAACCATATTGCCAGCAATAAACAATAGGGATGTAACGATTCACTCAACTCACGATTCGATTCGATTTTGATTTCAGGATTCAATTCACGATTTTGATTTCACGATTCGATTCACGATTTCTTTTTTTAACAAATTGAGATTTAAGACAAATTATAAATTAAATGTGCCCTTTTATTATTGCTTGGACAAAATGCTGTACGTTTCTTTGTGAAATTTAAATCTAACACTATAATAATATACTAATATAGCACTTGTAAATTATTGCTCTTTTGTTGGTTTTGATTGCTTCTATTGTCCTCATTTGTTAGTCGATTTGGATAAAAGCGTCTGCTAAATTACTAAATTCTAATATAATGTAAATGTAAATAACTAAACTATTTTTTTTAAACAAGCCCCAAATCAAATAAATAAGTAAAACAAATCTCTTCATATAAAAAATTAAGGCTTTGTCTGTGCTCTTTCCATTTAAAATTAGAGGCAACCACTGCATTTTAATCATGATCCAAACAAAGATGCTGCATACATGCAACATGAGCAGTTTTGAATCTAAATTACATTGTATAATTTCGAAATTTGAAGCAAAAACAGAATGGTTTGACTTCAGTTTTGAGAAATTGTGGATAAAAAATATCTGCATGAAACCGAAACAGCAGACGAGCTGAATGAGATGCAGATTCACTCTCTGCCAGCAGGTGGCGCTTAAAGCGTTTTCTTGGTTTCCGCTGTAAACAAAGCAGCGCTGCACTTATGAACTTTAATATGCATTATACAGAAGCAAGACGAAAAGAAAAAATACCATCTAAACTTTTCTAAAGACAGTAAGTTCCCCTCAGACATGCATTCATATAAACTCTTACCCCTAAATGAATCGCGATTTGTTTAGCATCTCAACCGATTTGAATCGTCACATATTTTAATAGATTTTCAACCGGCTTGTGGTTAATCGTTACATCCCTAATAACAAAGTAAAATATGCTTTATTATAATGAAAATTATAATAAGAAGAACTCAGATAAACCATATATTGTCGTAGTCATGTGTTAGTCGCGTTGAATCTATAGCTGCATCCCAATTGAAAGGCTGCGTCCTTCGAAGGCCACACAATTTTCATAAGTTTTCCCTTTTTTTGTCTTCTTTCAGGACAGTTCTGGAGAAAATGGGGATGCTGGAAAATTTAAAAATGAAATTAATAAAGTTGTTCTATACATTACTTTTGTAATTTAAGTTGTTTTTAAATGAAGCAAATTCATTTCTGTGCATTATTTTATTTTTGTATCGTAAGTTGAAACTTGTTAATAAAAGACAAGAAGTAGTTCTGGAAATTGTTTGTTTTTGCAAAGCAAAACAAACTCTTCTAAACATTTTTTTGGTGTCTAAATTAACATTTGTTCATGAAAATAAATTGTTCTATACTAAAGGTACGTTTGGTAACCACCTTGTAACGATCAGCCTAACAGGCTGGGTTACAAAGTTTAAAATGGGTTTATATGTGTTAAAATAATGACATAAATCTGTAAATACTCCGTTCTTAAACGTATTTCTAAGTTCACAGGACTTTAAAACAGCACAATAAAACCAGGAAAACTCAGTCTGTTGCAAGCATACAGTTCTCTGCACCATACCCTAAAAACAGTCCAAGAATTCTAGAGTGCTGAAAAAGTCCCAAAGTGAGTCCACCAGTGTATATACAATCCAAAATGAGTGATAATCAACAAGCTTTCAAGTAAATCAGGGGCCTGCTTCCTAAAACAAGTTTACCAAATAAGCCAGGTTTATTTCAGTTAGCCTGACTTATTGTCAATTGATTTGGTTCAATATAAGCCAGACTAACTGGTATAATTTCGAAATTTGAAGCAAAAACAGAATGGTTTGACTTCAGTTTTGAGAAATTGTGGATAAAAAATATCTGCATGAAACCGAAACAGCAGACGAGCTGAACGAGACGCAGATTCACTCTCTGCCAGCAGGCGGCGCTTAAAGCGTTTTCTTGGTTTCCGCTGTAAACAAAGCAGCGCTGCACTTATGAACTTTAATATGCATTATACAGAAGCAAGAGGAAAAGAAAAAATACCATCTAAACTTTTCTAAAGACAGTAAGTTCCCCTCAGACATGCATTCATATAAACTCTTACCCCTAAATGAATCGCGATTTGTTTAGCATCTCAACCGATTTGAATCCTCACATATTTGAATCGACTTTCAACCGGCTCGCGGTTAATCATTACATCCCTAATAAACAAAGAGTGCATTGCATCTCTAAGTGCTGAAAGATTCTAGACAAGCACACTGAAGGACTTTTCTGTTTTTCTAAGCATTATTGCTGATCTGTTTTGACATTTGTGATGTTTTTGGAATCCTTGAAGAGAAAATTGTGAGGCATGGAGAATCACTTTTTCTCCCACCCCTAATTAATATGCAGTGGGAAAATATATTATGTGTGCTTTTATTTGACTCTCTGATCCACAGTACCGCTCTTACTCCAGCTGGTGTGGTCATAGAAACAGTATTAGAAATGAGTATAAATAAGTATAAGCCTGTATGAATGATAAACACTGCATCATCATCATATCACACTGTATTTAACTCTTCTGGAGCGTGTTGCACTCTGCAGCCGTGGCCTGTGACTCGGCTCAAGCAGTCCCATAACTCACAGCCGGACGGGGCGAGGACGCACCTGTCGCCCGTGTTTGAACATCAAGGTCAAGGCCTACTGTAAGTCGGGTGGCAAGTGAATAAATAGCTTCCAATGATTCGTTATGAGCAGCGAGCATTTGAAAATCGAATCAATTTGCAAGTGAAGTGACATAGCATATACACAACAATAAATATACAAATTTCGCAGAAATACTACGAGAGATGTAATGCAATCGTCAGTTTGATCAACAATAACAACAAATGAATAGTAATACAAATAAAAAATAATTGTTGCTGTTAAAATAAATAATAACTGTTGTTATAATAAATACATAATAGCAGTAACTATTATTATTATTATTGTATATAAAGTTAATCAAAACATATAAAGTTTTGATTGATGTAGTCTAATGATTATTTAACACAAAATAAATAAATCAAAACTAAAACATCAGTTCTGCATCAGGTAAATATTCTGCCAATGTATTAAAACATCCCACTATGCTATAACTGATTTTCAATAATAATAATAACTGTTATTATAAACTATTATTTTCATTATTATTGTGCATATTAAGTTGGATTTAGTCTAACGCTTATCAAAAATGCAATTATTATATAATTGTTTAATTTATGTAGTCTAATGATTATTTATTTTACACTTTAAAATACTTCAAAATGCATTTAATTCTCCCAGACAATATAATGGTCTGTTGAGTTCATAAAGCACATAAACATTAAAGCAAAAGCAAACACACTGTGGTAAGAACGCAGCCAGTGTTTTTGGTGCTCATCTAACAACAATATTATGACTAATGTGCGCAGTCAACAGATGTTCCTCTAGACGCAGATATGAGGGCAAAACATCCTCAGTGACCTCAATGAGGCCAGTATGTGTGTGTCCTGCGGCTTTGACAGGCCAGCAGTGTGTGTGAGAGATAATATACAGAAACTCTTCAGTCTAATGCCTCTATACTTCTTACATTATACACATATTTTACAGTAACATTCACAGAAATATTATCTTCTACTGTAAACCTTAAAAAGTAGGCAAACGGCTGCTAAAGTGCCATTTCAGCCCGCATTCATTATCTTTGTGAAGGCAATCATCTGCAGGACTTAAAGGGCCGGCTCTCACCTTGCAGCCCTCACACGCGTGAACCCCGTAGTGGTATCCTGACGCGCGGTCCGAACACACGCGGCACTCCAGGTTCAGAGAGGTGCAGGTGAACTCGTCCTGTCCCGCCACACCTGACGCAGGGCTGGATGCGGGAGTCAGTGCATCTGACCAAGAGAGCAAACAGAACCAAACAATGTCCTTAAACAAAACAACACAAAAAGAATTATATAATAAAACAAATGTTCAAACAGTAATGATCTAGACAACACAATTAGAAGACCACTATAATAAAATTAAATAAATAATAATATGTGACCCTGGACCACAAAATAAGGGTCAATTTTTTCGAAATTGAGATTTATACATCATCTGAATAAATAAGCTTGATGTATGGTTTGTTATGATAGGACAATATTTGAAAATCTGTAATCTGAGGGTGCAGAAAAATCTAAATATTGAGAAAATCAGCTTTAAAGTTGTTCGAATGAAGTTCTTAGCAATGCATATTACTAATCAAAACTGAAGTTTTGATATATTTACGGTAGGAGATTTACAAAATATCTTCATGGAACATGATCTTTACTTAATATCCTAATGATTTTGGCATAAAAGAAAAATGTATAATTTTGACCCATACAATGTATTGTTGGCTATTGCTACAAATATCCCCCAGCGACTTAACACTGCTTTTGTGCTCCAGGGTCACATATTTGTTATTTCTTATTGTTAAAATAATAATAAATAATAATAACAACAATGATAATTATTAATATCATATTAAGTTTTAATTTATGTAGTCTAATGGTTATTTAAAATAAAACAACATTAAAACAGCAGTTCTGCATCTTAGTTATCATATATATATATATATATATTTATTTATTTATATATCATAAATTCATCATAAATAATCTGATATATAAATCTAAATTTTCGATCATTGATTTTAAATAAATTAATATATATGTTTAAAGGATGAAGTCTAATGATTATTAAATATCTAGAACACAATTTAAAAAATAATAAAATAAATAATAATAATAATGTACATATTACATTTTAACTGTAGTCATATGATTATTTAAAATAAAACAACATCAGTTCTGCATATTAGTTATCATATATATATATATATATATATATATATATATATATATCATAAATTTTATCATAAATAATCTGATAATATATGGAAACATTTTGCTCTCATTGATTTTAAATAAATAAATGATTATCATGTTTAACTGATGAAGTCTAATAATTATTAAAAATATCTAGTACGCAATTTGAATTAAACAATAACAAAATAAATAATAATTGTTATTATTGTTATAACAAATAATAATAATAATGTACATATTGCATTTTAATTGTCTTGTGATTCATTAAAATAAAACAATATTAAAACATCAGTTATGCATATTAGTTATCATAAATATACATCATACATAATAAATCCCATCATAAACAATCTAATATATATGAAAACATCTCATCTATCTATCTATCTATCTATCTATCTATCTATCTATCGTTCTATCTGTCTATCTATCTCACTATTTCTATCTATCTATCTATCTCTCTATCTATCTATCTATCTCTCTATCTATCTATCTATCTCTCTATCTATCTATCTATCTCTCTATCTATCTATCTATCTCTCTATCTATCTATCTATCTCTCTATCTATCTATCTATCTCTCTATCTATCTATCTATCTCTCTATCTATCTATCTATCTCTCTATCTATCTATCTATCTCTCTATCTATCTATCTATCTCTCTATCTATCTATCTATCTCTCTATCTATCTATCTATCTCTCTATCTATCTATCTATCTCTCTATCTATCTATCTATCTCTCTATCTATCTATCTATCTCTCTATCTATCTATCTATCTCTCTATCTATCTATCTATCTCTCTATCTATCTATCTATCTCTCTATCTATCTATCTATCTCTCTATCTATCTATCTATCTCTCTATCTATCTATCTATCTCTCTATCTATCTATCTATCTCTCTATCTATCTATCTATCTCTCTATCTATCTATCTATCTCTCTATCTATCTATCTATCTCTCTATCTATCTATCTATCTCTCTATCTATCTATCTATCTCTCTATCTATCTATCTATCTCTCTATCTATCTATCTATCTCTCTATCTATCTATCTATCTCTCTATCTATCTATCTATCTCTCTATCTATCTATCTATCTCTCT
This sequence comes from Sinocyclocheilus grahami, assembly GCF_001515645.1. Classification (NCBI taxonomy): domain Eukaryota; kingdom Metazoa; phylum Chordata; class Actinopteri; order Cypriniformes; family Cyprinidae; genus Sinocyclocheilus; species Sinocyclocheilus grahami. The sequence goes on from NW_015505555.1 coordinate 717,933, forward strand.
ATCTATCTATCTATCTCTCTATCTATCTATCTATCTCTCTATCTATCTATCTATCTCTCTATCTATCTATCTATCTCTCTATCTATCTATCTATCTCTCTATCTATCTATCTATCTCTCTATCTATCTATCTATCTCTCTATCTATCTATCTATCTCTCTATCTATCTATCTATCTCTCTATCTATCTATCTATCTCTCTATCTATCTATCTATCTCTCTATCTATCTATCTATCTCTCTATCTATCTATCTATCTCTCTATCTATCTATCTATCTCTCTATCTATCTATCTATCTCTCTATCTATCTATCTATCTCTCTATCTATCTATCTATCTCTCTATCTATCTATCTATCTCTCTATCTATCTATCTATCTCTCTATCTATCTATCTATCTCTCTATCTATCTATCTATCTCTCTATCTATCTATCTATCTCTCTATCTATCTATCTATCTCTCTATCTATCTATCTATCTCTCTATCTATCTATCTATCTCTCTATCTATCTATCTATCTCTCTATCTATCTATCTATCTCTCTATCTATCTATCTATCTCTCTATCTATCTATCTATCTCTCTATCTATCTATCTATCTCTCTATCTATCTATCTATCTCTCTATCTATCTATCTATCTCTCTATCTATCTATCTATCTCTCTATCTATCTATCTATCTCTCTATCTATCTATCTATCTCTCTATCTATCTATCTATCTCTCTATCTATCTATCTATCTCTCTATCTATCTATCTATCTCTCTATCTATCTATCTATCTCTCTATCTATCTATCTATCTCTCTATCTATCTATCTATCTCTCTATCTATCTATCTATCTCTCTATCTATCTATCTATCTCTCTATCTATCTATCTATCTCTCTATCTATCTATCTATCTCTCTATCTATCTATCTATCTCTCTATCTATCTATCTATCTCTCTATCTATCTATCTATCTCTCTATCTATCTATCTATCTCTCTATCTATCTATCTATCTCTCTATCTATCTATCTATCTCTCTATCTATCTATCTATCTCTCTATCTATCTATCTATCTCTCTATCTATCTATCTATCTCTCTATCTATCTATCTATCTCTCTATCTATCTATCTATCTCTCTATCTATCTATCTATCTCTCTATCTATCTATCTATCTCTCTATCTATCTATCTATCTCTCTATCTATCTATCTATCTCTCTATCTATCTATCTATCTCTCTATCTATCTATCTATCTCTCTATCTATCTATCTATCTCTCTATCTATCTATCTATCTCTCTATCTATCTATCTATCTCTCTATCTATCTATCTATCTCTCTATCTATCTATCTATCTCTCTATCTATCTATCTATCTCTCTATCTATCTATCTATCTCTCTATCTATCTATCTATCTCTCTATCTATCTATCTATCTCTCTATCTATCTATCTATCTCTCTATCTATCTATCTATCTCTCTATCTATCTATCTATCTCTCTATCTATCTATCTATCTCTCTATCTATCTATCTATCTCTCTATCTATCTATCTATCTCTCTATCTATCTATCTATCTCTCTATCTATCTATCTATCTCTCTATCTATCTATCTATCTCTCTATCTATCTATCTATCTCTCTATCTATCTATCTATCTCTCTATCTATCTATCTATCTCTCTATCTATCTATCTATCTCTCTATCTATCTATCTATCTCTCTATCTATCTATCTATCTCTCTATCTATCTATCTATCTCTCTATCTATCTATCTATCTCTCTATCTATCTATCTATCTCTCTATCTATCTATCTATCTCTCTATCTATCTATCTATCTCTCTATCTATCTATCTATCTCTCTATCTATCTATCTATCTCTCTATCTATCTATCTATCTCTCTATCTATCTATCTATCTCTCTATCTATCTATCTATCTCTCTATCTATCTATCTATCTCTCTATCTATCTATCTATCTCTCTATCTATCTATCTATCTCTCTATCTATCTATCTATCTCTCTATCTATCTATCTATCTCTCTATCTATCTATCTATCTCTCTATCTATCTATCTATCTCTCTATCTATCTATCTATCTCTCTATCTATCTATCTATCTCTCTATCTATCTATCTATCTCTCTATCTATCTATCTATCTCTCTATCTATCTATCTATCTCTCTATCTATCTATCTATCTCTCTATCTATCTATCTATCTCTCTATCTATCTATCTATCTCTCTATCTATCTATCTATCTCTCTATCTATCTATCTATCTCTCTATCTATCTATCTATCTCTCTATCTATCTATCTATCTCTCTATCTATCTATCTATCTCTCTATCTATCTATCTATCTCTCTATCTATCTATCTATCTCTCTATCTATCTATCTATCTCTCTATCTATCTATCTATCTCTCTATCTATCTATCTATCTCTCTATCTATCTATCTATCTCTCTATCTATCTATCTATCTCTCTATCTATCTATCTATCTCTCTATCTATCTATCTATCTCTCTATCTATCTATCTATCTCTCTATCTATCTATCTATCTCTCTATCTATCTATCTATCTCTCTATCTATCTATCTATCTCTCTATCTATCTATCTATCTCTCTATCTATCTATCTATCTCTCTATCTATCTATCTATCTCTCTATCTATCTATCTATCTCTCTATCTATCTATCTATCTCTCTATCTATCTATCTATCTCTCTATCTATCTATCTATCTCTCTATCTATCTATCTATCTCTCTATCTATCTATCTATCTCTCTATCTATCTATCTATCTCTCTATCTATCTATCTATCTCTCTATCTATCTATCTATCTCTCTATCTATCTATCTATCTCTCTATCTATCTATCTATCTCTCTATCTATCTATCTATCTCTCTATCTATCTATCTATCTCTCTATCTATCTATCTATCTCTCTATCTATCTATCTATCTCTCTATCTATCTATCTATCTCTCTATCTATCTATCTATCTCTCTATCTATCTATCTATCTCTCTATCTATCTATCTATCTCTCTATCTATCTATCTATCTCTCTATCTATCTATCTATCTCTCTATCTATCTATCTATCTCTCTATCTATCTATCTATCTCTCTATCTATCTATCTATCTCTCTATCTATCTATCTATCTCTCTATCTATCTATCTATCTCTCTATCTATCTATCTATCTCTCTATCTATCTATCTATCTCTCTATCTATCTATCTATCTCTCTATCTATCTATCTATCTCTCTATCTATCTATCTATCTCTCTATCTATCTATCTATCTCTCTATCTATCTATCTATCTCTCTATCTATCTATCTATCTCTCTATCTATCTATCTATCTCTCTATCTATCTATCTATCTCTCTATCTATCTATCTATCTCTCTATCTATCTATCTATCTCTCTATCTATCTATCTATCTCTCTATCTATCTATCTATCTCTCTATCTATCTATCTATCTCTCTATCTATCTATCTATCTCTCTATCTATCTATCTATCTCTCTATCTATCTATCTATCTCTCTATCTATCTATCTATCTCTCTATCTATCTATCTATCTCTCTATCTATCTATCTATCTCTCTATCTATCTATCTATCTCTCTATCTATCTATCTATCTCTCTATCTATCTATCTATCTCTCTATCTATCTATCTATCTCTCTATCTATCTATCTATCTCTCTATCTATCTATCTATCTCTCTATCTATCTATCTATCTCTCTATCTATCTATCTATCTCTCTATCTATCTATCTATCTCTCTATCTATCTATCTATCTCTCTATCTATCTATCTATCTCTCTATCTATCTATCTATCTCTCTATCTATCTATCTATCTCTCTATCTATCTATCTATCTCTCTATCTATCTATCTATCTCTCTATCTATCTATCTATCTCTCTATCTATCTATCTATCTCTCTATCTATCTATCTATCTCTCTATCTATCTATCTATCTCTCTATCTATCTATCTATCTCTCTATCTATCTATCTATCTGTCTGTCTATCTATCTATCTATCTATCTGATTATTTCTATCCATCTATCTATCTATCTATCTATCTATCTATCTATCTATCTATCTATCTATCTGTCTGTCTATCTATCTATCTATCTATCTATCTGACTATTTCTATCCATCTATCTATCTATCTATCTATCTATCTGTCTGTCTATCTATCTATCTATCTATCTATCTATCTATCTATCTATCTGACTATTTCTATCTATCTATCTATCTGTCTGTCTGTCTATCTATCTATCTGACTATTTCTATCTATCTATCTATCTATCTATCTATCTGACTATTTCTATCTATCTATCTGTCTGTCTATCTATCTATCTATCTATCTGATTATTTCTATCCATCTATCTATCTATCTATCTATCTATCTATCTATCTATCTATCTATCTATCTATCTATCTATCTATCTATCTATCTATCTATCTACCTGCCTAACTACACATACATAAACATTTGCATAGTGCATACATACATATGCATACATTTCAAAATATTAAAATAAAGTTTTGCAGTGTAATACCAGAGAGTCTTTGGTGTGAAGTTACTTTGAAGTCTTCTAATAAGTACTAAAACAAAAGTCTTCACACTTCAGCCAAATTATTAAGCCTAAGCTTCTTTAGAAACCTGTTTACTTCGATTCCAATCCACTGCTCTGAGTTTCTGCTGCCTCAGAAACCTTCCATGACGTCACTTCCTCATTTCTCAAGCATTTGAACCTCAACAATCCTTTTCTGTCCTTGACTGCCTGATATCTTATTATTCAGCACTGTTATGTGTGCTGTGTGACTGTTATAAGGTGAAACAGCAGGTTAAGATTCTGAAACTAATCACATTTAGGAATATAAAGTTTGTTAACACAATTAATATGGATTCAATTGAGCTTCTAGAAATAACAACTAGGTCAGACATTCCAGAACCACAAGCCACTGATGACCAATCGGAAACCATGGAAAGGTCTAAAAGGTCAAACATGTCACAATTTGCACGTACTGTACATCAAGTCTGATAAATCTTGTGAATATGCGCTGAATGCAATGAAGAAAAACCTACATTTCCTGCCTGACAGTAAATAAATATGAAATTATTATGCAGCATAAAATGTAACGGTCCACAACATTTTTATGCAATTACATGAATGCAAAAAAATCTTGTATATTATAATATCTAAAATAATTTTTAATCATCATTCATATATCAACATCCATAAAAGACTATACATTTTGAGACATATAAAACAACACTAAAATAACCTGTCTTAATTTTATTATCAGATCAATTTAATTATCAAATAAACATTCTGGTAAAATATGAAAACATGCCATTTTGCCAATATTGCTTATAATTTAATAATAATAATAAGTAAATATAAATAAATATATATAAATATAATAATAAAAATAAGGACATATAAATAAACATAATAACAATAATAATAATAATAATAATTATTATTATTATTGTACATATTAATTTGATTGATT
>NW_015505555.1:724603-732276 GCF_001515645.1 Sinocyclocheilus grahami
TTCTGCATATTAGTTATAAGGTAAATATTATAGTAATATAGGAAAACAGCTCACTTTGCCATCATTTTAATAGTAATAATAATAATAATAATAATAAATTATTATTATTATTATAGTAATAATAATAATAATTATTATTATTATCAATATTTTTTATTTTGTTATAATAAATTAATAATAATAGCAGCTATTATTATTATTATTACTACTACTATTGTACATATTGCATTTTGATTGATATAGTCTAATGATTATTTAATATAATAATAAAACAAAACATTTCTGAATATTGAAGAAAAAAATGTAACACTTTCTTTTGGATATTTCTTGCATACATTTTCTGTTTTTATCCTATTGGCAATTTGTATATTTTCTTTTTTTCATAAGCATAACTCTTAACAAAATTACAATGCATACAACATGTCAGCAAAGCATTCACAGCTGCATTTGCTTGCGTCTGTAGAGTATGTTTTTGGCTTTATACTGAAAAATGCAAACTATGCAATGTATGGTTGTCTCAGGTTCTTAATTCTCATAATGCGCAGAGGAAAGGTGTCTTTTCTTTAAAGGTCTGCATGTATTTGAGTGGCAGTGTTTGTGTACCTAATGCAGTGGAGCTCTCCGATCCGGAGCCCAGACCCGAAGACTGGTTCTCGGTCACCTCGAAGCTGCTGAGAGCGTCCTCTTCGATGGACTGAGAGATGTCCTGAAGGTCTTCCATTCCCCCGATGAAGTCCCGGCACAGAGGATTGTCCAGCACGGAGTCGTCCAGCGGCGACGGGGGGCTGTAGTGCTTCTCCATGTCTACCATGCTGGAGGACAGTGGCAGAACACCAATCACACATCGGCCTGTGAAGCAGAGGAGAGCAGCCACATGCAGATATTAACAATCTTTATTGTATATACGTACTGTAAATGTTGCATATGGTCATTGGCACATTGGCCATTTAAGGGTCATGAAACCCCGTTTCAGTGCTGGTTAGTTCTCACCACAATTGTGACCCTAGACCACAAAACCAGTCATAAGGGTCATTTTTTTTTAATTGTATGGTTTGTTAGGATAGGACAATATTTGGCTGAGATACAACTATTTGAAAATCTGGAATCTGAGGGAGCAAAACAATCTAAATATTGAGAAAATCGCCTTTAAAGTTGTTCAAATGAAGCTCTTAGCAATGCATATTACTAATCAAAAAAGTTTTGATATATTTACGGTAGGAGATTTACAAAACATCTTCATTGGACATGATCTTTACTTAATATCCTAATGATTTTGGCATAAAAGAAAAATCTATAATTTTGACCCATACAATGTATTTTTGGCTATTGCTACAAATATCCCCCAGCAACTTAACACTGCTTTTGTGCTCCAGGGTCACAATTTTTTTAAATGCTGCAAAAGTGGGCGTGGGAGGGGGGAAGAGAGGAGACAGACAACACACACAGCTTCGCGTTCAGACAGTTTCATTTCGCTCCCATACAGTTAAAAACACAAATAAATGCACAGTCATTTGCACTCTTCATCGAAAACATATCTATGAACGCGCTGTTGCACCTCTGATAACGTTTAAGGCTTATTCTGCAACGTTTATATAAGCCTTTTGACAGGTTGTGTCACAGAGCTGTAAAAACAGTTACATTCACTCAAGGGAATGAATCGAGTTTGTGCCGAACTCTTATTATAAAGCATAAACAACCACTCTCCTCCGATCCATGAACGTTTCTCTCAGTTAATGTATGCGGTCTCACAGTCTGTAGCGTCTGTCATAGCAAATCAACAAATGCTGTTGTGAATAATTAAGCGAAGCGTCTTCTCATAGGATAAGAACACGCAGTCTCATGAATAATTTAATAGACATTGACGCGTCATCGATGTACTATAGTCCTTTGCCACGTCATAATTGTGACGTCAACACGATATAGATTTTAAACCCAGAAGATGAAAAAAGCAAAAAAGCTTCAAATTAACCAGTTGTCTCCCATTCACTCAAGGGAATGAATCGAGTTTGTGCCGAACTCTTATTATAAAGCATAAACAACCACTCTCCTCCGATCCATGAACGTTTCTCTCAGTTAATGTACGCGGTCTCACAGTCTGTAGCGTCTGTCATAGCAAATCAACACATGCTGTTGTGAATAATTAAGCGAAGCGTCTTCTCATAGGATAAGAACACGCAGTCTCATGAATAATTTAATAGACATTGACGCGTCATCGATGTACTATAGTCCTTTGCCACGTCATAATTGTGACGTCAACACGATATAGATTTTAAACCCAGAAGATGAAAAAAGCAAAAAAGCTTCAAATTAACCAGTTGTCTCCAACAATTAAAATTAACGGATGCTAACATTGTCTTCTATATTGATTAAAAAATATTGATTATTTTATACACTAGTTGCAGTCACACTATATTTATATACTATATAGTATTTGTTAATATTTTAAATCAAATCGCTTTATGTTTTATTTTAGTTCTAGTTTGAGTAATTTTAGTATCTCAACTTAAACGTATTTCTTCTATTTGCCATGGCAAAATTTTATATAATGAATTCTGTGATTATTTTTCACACTATAGTTGCAGTTATAGGTCAGTGTGATTTTTGTATTATTTATATTCTATATAGTATTTGTTAATATTTTAAATTAGTTTATTTTAATAATTAAATTTTTTTATTTAGTTGAAGTTTTAGTAATTTGGTTATGTGCTTTTTTAAATGCATTCTTGTCAAATACAGTAATAAACCTCATTTCTATTTCGCTATCTCACTTTTTTTATTACATATTTTACATGTAGTTTGAGTGATTTTAGTATCTCAGCTTAAACTTATTTTATTTCATTTGGTTGCCAAGTCAAATTATCTCATATTCGATTAAGTTTTTAATATAATATTTATAATTATTTCAGCTTCAATTAATACAATTATGTTAGTTAACAATGACAGCATTATCATAAAACATTTTCCAAACCACTCAACATAAATCACAGTATTGTCTCATTTAATTGAGGCACAACAAATAACAGCTTGTCAGATACTAGCACTGCTAAAAGCTTTGTGTTGTCTGCCAGCCATAGCAATATTTTCACTCAAAATATGTTCACTCAAAATAGCCTTATCTTAACGTCTGCGTTGCGTCTGTGTGACACAGAGAACGCGGTCTCACAGTCTGTAGCGTCTGTCATAGCAAATCAACACATGCTGTTGTGAATAATTAAGCGAAGCGTCTTCTCATAGGATAAGAACACGCAGTCTCATGAATAATTTAATAGACATTGACGCGTCATCGATGTACTATAGTCCTTTGCCACGTCATAATTGTGACGTCAACACGATATAGATTTTAAACCCAGAAGATGAAAAAAGCAAAAAAGCTTCAAATTAACCAGTTGTCTCCAACAATTAAAATTAACGGATGCTAACATTGTCTTCTATATTGATTAAAAAATATTGATTATTTTATACACTAGTTGCAGTCACACTATATTTATATACTATATAGTATTTGTTAATATTTTAAATCAAATCGCTTTATGTTTTATTTTAGTTCTAGTTTGAGTAATTTTAGTATCTCAACTTAAACGTATTTCTTCTATTTGCCATGGCAAAATTTTATATAATGAATTCTGTGATTATTTTTCACACTATAGTTGCAGTTATAGGTCAGTGTGATTTTTGTATTATTTATATTCTATATAGTATTTGTTAATATTTTAAATTAGTTTATTTTAATAATTAAATTTTTTTATTTAGTTGAAGTTTTAGTAATTTGGTTATGTGCTTTTTTAAATGCATTCTTGTCAAATACAGTAATAAACCTCATTTCTATTTCGCTATCTCACTTTTTTTATTACATATTTTACATGTAGTTTGAGTGATTTTAGTATCTCAGCTTAAACTTATTTTATTTCATTTGGTTGCCAAGTCAAATTATCTCATATTCGATTAAGTTTTTAATATAATATTTATAATTATTTCAGCTTCAATTAATACAATTATGTTAGTTAACAATGACAGCATTATCATAAAACATTTTCCAAACCACTCAACATAAATCACAGTATTGTCTCATTTAATTGAGGCACAACAAATAACAGCTTGTCAGATACTAGCACTGCTAAAAGCTTTGTGTTGTCTGCCAGCCATAGCAATATTTTCACTCAAAATATGTTCACTCAAAATAGCCTTATCTTAACGTCTGCGTTGCGTCTGTGTGACACAGAGAGAAAATCAGTGAGCAAAACAAGGCTGCAGGAGCTGTGAGCTAAAGAGACAGATTTTGCGTACACTTAGTCAATATCTACGAGGCGTAGTTAAGCTTTTACTCGTAGGTGTATTTTGAGGTCATGTGAGTTTTCCTGATCTTGTGACACAATGCAAGTGTATCTGAAGAGTTCGTCTGAAGGTTACTAGATCACATGACTTCAGAGCGAGTTTATAAATGACACAAACAAAAAAGCAAAGCGGTACAGTGATGGTTTCTATAATTCAAGTGAACTGACTAAAGCAAACTCGTCACTATAAACTTGAAGATGTAAGTTCATAAGAATGCATGTAAAACATATGCTGGAGTACTACCTCAAAGAAGACAATATTTGGGTAAAGTATTTAATAGGCAACTCTATTAAAAGAGTAAACACAATTACATTACATTAAGTGCATCTCAATCAAAAGAGTACAAGTAGACCAAATAGGCTTATACTTAGACTTTTCTGTATACTTGTTGTCAGTATAAAGACCAAGCATTCTACTTAATATTTTTCTTAAGTATATCTCAATCAAAAGATTAAGTACAAGTATAGGCCAAATTTACTCAAACTTTTCTTTGTACTTGTCAGTATTAACCAAGTATACTTAGAGTAATGCTAGTATACCTTGATCAAAAGATTCAGTACAAGTACAGGTCAAATATACTAAGACTTTTCTTTATACTTGTCAGTATATTAACCAAGTATACTTAGAGTAATGCTAGTATACCTTGATCAAAAGATTCAGTACAAGTACAGGTCAATTATACTAAGACTTTTCTTTATACTTGTCAGTATATTAACCAAGTATACTTAGAGTAATGCTAGTATACCTTGATCAAAAGATTCAGTACAAGTACAGGTCAATTATACTAAGACTTTTCTTTATACTTGTCAGTATATTAACCAAGTATACTTAGAGTAATGCTAGTATACCTTGATCAAAAGATTCAGTACAATAGGCCAAATACTTAGAATACTTAATAATACATATCTCAATCAAAAGATTTAGTACAAGTCTAGGTCAAATACACTTACTTTTCTATAAACTTGTCAGTATAATCCAAGTATACTTAGAACACATAATAATTAAAAGTACATCTCAAAAGATTTAGTATAAGTATAGGCCAAATACACTTTTCTGTATACTTGTGAGTGTAACACAAATTTTGAATACCAAATAAATAGTATATCGCGAGTATTAAGTACAAATATTGGCCAAATATACTTTTCTTTATATGTGTCAGTATAAGCCAAGTATATTTAGAATATATAATGTTTTACTTAAGTACAGTCAAACAAAAAATGATTTAGACACCAGATATAATTTTTTACTTTTTTTTTACTAGCAGGTGCAGGACACTATAGTTCATTTATGTAAGTGAGGATAGCAAAATCAAGTAAACTGTAACATATTATACCCAAATATTCTTCATACAGTGGACTACCAGTAAAACTGATACAAATTTGGGACGAAAAATTATTCAGACACTTTGACCTGAGATGAAGTTGATACTGAAAGTAAACTGTCTTCTACTATAGTACAGGTCCAAGAATAAATGGTATTTACATGGTATTTTTGGCATCTAAATACAGAGATTTAGACTAAAGGAAAATCTGAGACTGAAGGATCTGGAAGCGATAATCATGTTTGACTGATACGACCATATGTGACGATGACAAAGACAGAAACAGACAAACAGAAACTCATTCACTCAATGTCACTGAAGAGTGACCGCAAGAAAGAGGGAGAAACACTCTGAAGATGGGAAACAATGAGCCAGAGGAGGACAAATACAGCAGATCTTTGTGTCTGTCAGGGGTCAAAGAGGGACACGGCACTCTCAGTCAGAGACATTCAAGGGCATCCATCTACAATGAGGTCAGACATGGACCGAAATGTTACAAATATACCAAACTCATACCAACTCAGAAGACGTAAAGGCCAAAATGTGGACAGAATCATGGCACCTAGTAATCGAAATGGATTTTACATATTTCTGTATAAAGCAGAAACTCACATGAATTTGGCAAATTTTTGCATCAATCGATCAAAAGTATCATCATCTTTGATAATACATTTGTATTAAATCATAAATTGAGAAAATTTAAACAGACAACAACAAAAAAAAAATATATATGGAAAAATAAAACTCTTCATATTGTAAAAATGTTTGTTTTTAAATTTGTTTTTACTTTTACATTTTTTAATTGTTAAAGTTTAATGAATTAAATTGTTTAAACATGGTTTTTGATTATTCAAATGTAATTAATCTATTAAAACTGAATCCATAAAAAAGCTAAAAACACAGAATTTAGCAAAAATAAAATTTAATTTGGGAAAAAATCAAACGATTTTCAGGGCCCTAAAAATATAATATTTTTTAAACTTTAAACTGTTATATTTTATTAGTTCAATGATTTAAATTAATTAGACACGCTTTTTAAATAAACCATTAAATGGTTGGAATTTGGAAATTTGGAAAATGGATGGAATTTGAAAAAATAAAATGAATTTCTTTGGGCCCTGAAAAACAACTTTTTAAAAAACTTTTCATAAATTATTCAATTGTATCAGTTTAATGAAGTCAATTAATTAGACTTACTTTTTAATAACTACAATTTAATGAAAAGATACAGTATACTACTTTTTTAAATTAAGTATGCAATATGCAATGCTAAATGTTTCAAAATGGTACTGTGCAAACTGTGCTTTCTATTAAAACTGTGCAACAACATTGTGCAGTTTGCAAGTACGTATTTTTCTACAATTGAACATAGTTCTGTTCTATTTATACTCAAATACCACAGAGTGCTTGAACACCAGTTGCCTCCATGCATAAAAAAACAACATTTATCAGCCAACCAATCAGCTGCAGCAGAATAAACACTTCGCCGCTACATGATTATGTAAGCCTTGTACAAATAACAAAGGTCCTGTATGTAATGCGAGCTTGTTGAATGCGTGCCGCTCCATATTCAGCACCTACTCGTCCCGTGATGACAAGCCACTGAACACGCTGCATCGCCCCTAGCCAGGACACGCTGTTCCCTCCACACCCATCTCAGCCTGAGACAGAGAGGGCGGCCAGTGGTCACAGACTGCGGGCGATACGCCAGGGCATTTCCAATGCACCCTGGCAGCCATGGGAAGTACATGTGTATGGTGTTCAGCGAGCTGGACAGTGCAACGATATGGCATGTACAGTTCTCCAGAGGCTATTCTCGATCAGTGGATGCTCTCAAAAATGTTTTGTGTCACTTATTTTCATCTAGCATTTTAGTTTATATTTTCCTAATGTCCACTTATCGATTACGAGATTATCAGATGATAACCATTTATGCTCGGATAATTAATAGAAGTGTAAGCTTCTCCTTGAGTCTATATATATATATATATATATATATATATATATATATATATATATT
>NW_015505555.1:732313-741522 GCF_001515645.1 Sinocyclocheilus grahami
CCTCTGCTCACTCTAACCCTCCCGCCATTCCTCACGCTAGCCTCCAGCCTCTGCTCACTGTAGGCCGCCTTGTGAGACTCTGTTTCGTTGTGAAAGCGAAATTACTTTGTTTGGCCTTCCAAAAATGGACACGACTAGAAATCAGTGGTTAAGTTGTATTTACAACACTGCTCCAGAACAGTTTAACCCAAATATACAGATGTGTGCAGCACATTTTATGGAGGACTGTTTCCTGATCCTGGGAGAGTAGACTACAATGCCGGCTGTTCTGACTCAAAGACTGTAAGTACGTTTTTTATATTTAAAGAGTTTTTATATTTTATATATTTAAAGCAAGTTTTTTGGGCAGTGTAGAGTAGGGCTTGTTGTTTGTCATTTCTCCGATCACAAATGCAGACATGGTTTTATGTTTACGCGGCCCAATCCCTCTAAATGCCATATTCAACAACAAAGGTTCATAATGCGTTTGGCACTGTGACCAACAAATATGAGGAGTTAGTTACGAGGAGTTAAGGATTAGCTGTTAGCTTCAGGACAGGCGTCTTGGACAGCCAAGGACGATCTTAGTGAATCAATGACAACTCCTGACTACAGCATTATTAACAGAGCGGATTAAAACCGAGTTACAGGGCGGCACAGACAGTAACTACATACTATAGCCTGTGTGAATGAAGAATCCTAGAAGTCATCAATGCATGAAAGTTATCACGACTTCAATCAAAGAGCTTTTGACGTCACTAGGTGAATATGTGCAAAACAATAAAAATACAAAACAAATGAGCTTCATTCCTAGTAGGATTAAAGTCGGAAGAGCATGTGCAAAACCACAACAAAACCACACCTCCCTCTTGAGTTTATACATGTGATATGATTTAATGTTTGTGTGTCTTTATATATGGAAAGTACTAATCGTCCAGAAGGGTTTAGTGGCGAATGTTTCACATGCCTGCCGTGTCTTGTTTCAAGTTGCAATTCAACACACGGCGTGACCTCCAACACAGGTTTGGGGATGGACGAGGGGCCGACACTGTCAACAAAACCAGACACCAAAAGCCAGTGACATCAGGATGACACACTTCTCACGGTAACATTATCATGGTAACATTAAGAACATCGGCACGTCTGAAAAAAGTGCTGAAAAAACATTCACATTACAAAAGAATCACATTACAGGAGTATAAAGCATTATGAATGCAGATTCATGTTATGTTTAAAAAGAACTGACCCCTGATATTCACCTTATGCTGAAAAATAAACCAAATTAATTATTTAGGCTTCAAAAAACCTGCCAACAAATAAACATTAAAGAAAAGCAAACATAAATCTGGAGGAAAAACTATTGCGAATGTGTACTGTATATTACGAAGTCTGTTTTGATTTGGACCAGTAAGCAACCATCCAGTAATCAATACCCCAGAAACCACCCAGCAACTGCCTAGAAACCACTCATAATACACCAGCAACCACTCAGCAACTGCCCAGCATCCACCCAGCCACTGGTCAGCAACCACTCATAACACACCAGCAACCACTCAGCAACTGCCCAGCATCCACCAAGCCACTGGTCAGCAACCACTCACAACACCCCAGCAACCACCCAGCACACACGGCGTGACCTCCAACACAGGTTTGGGGGTGGACGAGGGGCCGACACTGTCAACAAAACCAGACACCAAAAGCCAGTGATATCAGGATGACACACTTCTCACGGTAACATTATCATGGTAACATTAAGAACATCGGCACGTCGGAGTCATTCTTAGACAGTTTAAAAAGTGCTGAAAAAACATTCACATTACAAAAGAATCACATTACAGAAGTATAAAGCATTATGAATGCAGATTCATGTTATGTTTAAAAAGAACTGACCCCTGATATTCACCTTATGCCGAAAAATAAACCAAATTAATTATTTAGGCTTCAAAAAACCTGCCAACAAATAAACATTAAAGAAAAGCAAACATAAATCTGGAGGAAAAACTATTGCGAATGTGTACTGTATATTACGAAGTCTGTTTTGATTTGGACCAGTAAGCAACCATCCAGTAATCAATACCCCAGAAACCACCCAGCAACTGCCTAGAAACCACTCATAATACACCAGCAACCACTCAGCAACTGCCCAGCATCCACCCAGCCACTGGTCAGCAACCACTCATAACACACCAGCAACCACTCAGCAACTGCCCAGCATCCACCAAGCCACTGGTCAGCAACCACTCACAACACCCCAGCAACCACCCAGCAAACGCCCAGCATCCACCCAGCCACTAGTCAGCAACCACTCATAACACCCCAGCAACCTCTCAGCAACCACTCATAGCACCAAGAAACTAGGGATGGGCATTTCAAGCAAAAATAATATTCAAAAATTGCTGGGTATTATTGGAGTATTATTCAAATAAACAGAGAGAGAGGGAGAGAGACAGGATTCACGGTTTCAATCTGTATGATAAACTGTTTAATTCAGAAGATAGGCTACCTTAACTCAAGCCATATATAATGATTGTAACGTACTGAAACATATTAATTAGTGGTCGACCGATATATCGCCAAGGCCGATATTTGGCATTTTTCAAATATCGGCATCGGCCGATAAGTTTTTCTGTTTGGCCGATGCGTTTGTGGTGGTTCTCCAAAAAAAAGGAGAAAAAAAACCCTAAATTTATCCAAACTCATGCAGTTCTATTTTGCACACAAACAGCTCTTAAAGGGTCCAGTTTTTATGTAGCCTGTCGATTTTTATTCATGGTATTCAGCTCCAATAAATGGTTTGCAAAAAACATAGGATAAATGCTTGATATCATTATTTAATCACATTGGAATCGAAACTGGGAATCGAAAAGATAAATTGAGAATCACAATTTTATTTTTGTCACAAATAGAGATCACGATTCTTCCACCATTCTGAACATAACAAAATAATGTGTAATTTACTAGAGGCTGTGACAAAATATTAATTGCTGCAGTCTATTTAAAAGTGTTCAATTAATTTGCATTAATCATTAAAAAAATTAAATATATGATATATCTACATACATTTAAAATATATTTAATAAACCAATTTTTTATTCATAATTAAAATTATGAAAAATTGGTTTAAATGAATGATTCAATGACTCACTCATAAATACTTCACTTGTTTCATTACTGGATGAATCAGCGTTTTGAACCTATCTTCAAAATGAATGATTCAATGACAAATACATTTTTTTAACAGTCAACTGTATTGCAAACAATGTAATCGGCACAAACGTTATTTGAAGCGCCAATTACTTTCAAAAGGTGATTTGCTCTAATTTGATCGCAACCATATTCATCAATGTTTAAATCCGAACTATGAACTTTCACCCCAGTGTTTCTGTGGTGTTTCAATGAATGATTGTAAGACAGAAATGTTTGTGAAACTGCTTCTTATATAAACATGTTAGCTGCTCTCTCTGTGTCAGCGGCAGCACGAATGCTGATTTCAATGTTCCGGTATGATTTTTTTCGAAGATTTAATAGACACGGGCGAATCGTTGTCATTTAGAAATGAGATCACGTGGGTGTTTGAATCGAGATTGCGATCATTAAACGATTAATCGTGCAGCTCTACCAGCGACCACTCATAAAACCCCAGCAACTGCATAGCAACATAGCAACGCCCTGTGGCATTAAGGCGAAAATTTTTCACATTGTCGGTAAAGTAAACAAGACAACAAGGTTGTGCAGTACTCAAAACTTCATTTACGGAGTAAAACTGAAAGTCGTTGAAGTTCTGTTAACACAACAATGCTGTTGTAGCAAGCTCTACTGGGTAAAGAAACGCGCCTGCAGGCCTCAGCAGAGACTCCTGAATCATTAACTCACAATCTCTCCTGAGCTGCTTATGGTTTGTCTGTCTCTGACATGGTCATTTAGTGTGATGGACGTTTAGAGACGGACTTAAGCGGTGAACACAACTTCAGTATTGTCTGTCAGGACAGAAGCTGCTGAGATGAAAACTGCAGCGAGACAACAGCAGGTCAGGTCAAAGCGCAGGAAGTAACACGTTTAAAACTGCCTGTGTTGGCTTAAAGAGAAATTCCCCTAAGGGATCAATTAAGAAAATCTGTCTTTCCGTCTGTCGGTGGGTTTACAGATACCAGCCTTGCCTAAGTAAACCAGAATGTGGTTTTCTATATTTTCAACAGGTCTCTTCAAGCACAATGTGCTGATGCTGCAATAAATGCACAAAATATATACATGCATGGCTATGTTTATACAGAGTGATAAACTCAATATGAAAACGTTCTGAGGGAGGTACTTTTTCACTGTAAACATGATGTAAAAATGCGTTCATGCATTCATAAGTGCTCAAAATGCATTGGTAAATGCAGAATTATCAGGAAAAACTAAGAGTTTCAGGAACAAAAATTTACATTTTATCATTATCTCACCCTCATGTTGTTCCATATGACTTTCTTCTGTAAAACACAAAAGAAGATGTTTGGTAGAATGTCCAAGCTTCTGTTTTCCATATAATGAAAGTGGATACTGATTTGTACAGTATCAAATGTATAATAACCCCCCCCCACACACATAATATTCAAAAATTGCTGGGTATTATTGGAGTATTATTCAAATAAACAGAGAGAGAGGGAGAGAGACAGGATTCACGGTTTCAATCTGTATGATAAACTGTTTAATTCAGAAGATAGGCTACCTTAACTCAAGCCATATATAATGATTGTAACGTACTGAAACATATTAATTAGTGGTCGACCGATATATCGCCAAGGCCGATATTTGGCATTTTTCAAATATCGGCATCGGCCGATAAGTTTTTCTGTTTGGCCGATGCGTTTGTGGTGGTTCTCCAAAAAAAAGGAGAAAAAAAACCCTAAATTTATCCAAACTCATGCAGTTCTATTTTGCACACAAACAGCTCTTAAAGGGTCCAGTTTTTATGTAGCCTGTCGATTTTTATTCATGGTATTCAGCTCCAATAAATGGTTTGCAAAAAACATAGGATAAATGCTTGATATCATTATTTAATCACATTGGAATCGAAACTGGGAATCGAAAAGATAAATTGAGAATCACAATTTTATTTTTGTCACAAATAGAGATCACGATTCTTCCACCATTCTGAACATAACAAAATAATGTGTAATTTACTAGAGGCTGTGACAAAATATTAATTGCTGCAGTCTATTTAAAAGTGTTCAATTAATTTGCATTAATCATTAAAAAAATTAAATATATGATATATCTACATACATTTAAAATATATTTAATAAACCAATTTTTTATTCATAATTAAAATTATGAAAAATTGGTTTAAATGAATGATTCAATGACTCACTCATAAATACTTCACTTGTTTCATTACTGGATGAATCAGCGTTTTGAACCTATCTTCAAAATGAATGATTCAATGACTCACTCATAAATACTTCACTTGTTTCATTACTGGATGAATCAGCGTTTTGAACCTATCTTCAAAATGAATGATTCAATGACTCACTCATAAATACTTCACTTGTTTCATTACTGGATGAATCAGCGTTTTGAACCTATCTTCAAAATGAATGATTCAATGACTCACTCATAAATACTTCACTTGTTTCATTACTGGATGAATCAGCGTTTTGAACCTATCTTCAAAATGAATGATTCAATGACTCACTCATAAATACTTCACTTGTTTCATTACTGGATGAATCAGCGTTTTGAACCTATCTTCAAAATGAATGATTCAATGACTCACTCATAAATACTTCACTTGTTTCATTACTGGATGAATCAGCGTTTTGAACCTATCTTCAAAATGAATGATTCAATGACTCACTCATAAATACTTCACTTGTTTCATTACTGGATGAATCAGCGTTTTGAACCTATCTTCAAAATGAATGATTCAATGACAAATACATTTTTTTAACAGTCAACTGTATTGCAAACAATGTAATCGGCACAAACGTTATTTGAAGCGCCAATTACTTTCAAAAGGTGATTTGCTCTAATTTGATCGCAACCATATTCATCAATGTTTAAATCCGAACTATGAACTTTCACCCCAGTGTTTCTGTGGTGTTTCAATGAATGATTGTAAGACAGAAATGTTTGTGAAACTGCTTCTTATATAAACATGTTAGCTGCTCTCTCTGTGTCAGCGGCAGCACGAATGCTGATTTCAATGTTCCGGTATGATTTTTTTCGAAGATTTAATAGACACGGGCGAATCGTTGTCATTTAGAAATGAGATCACGTGGGTGTTTGAATCGAGATTGCGATCATTAAACGATTAATCGTGCAGCTCTACCAGCGACCACTCATAAAACCCCAGCAACTGCATAGCAACATAGCAACGCCCTGTGGCATTAAGGCGAAAATTTTTCACATTGTCGGTAAAGTAAACAAGACAACAAGGTTGTGCAGTACTCAAAACTTCATTTATGGAGTAAAACTGAAAGTCGTTGAAGTTCTGTTAACACAACAATGCTGTTGTAGCAAGCTCTACTGGGTAAAGAAACGCGCCTGCAGGCCTCAGCAGAGACTCCTGAATCATTAACTCACAATCTCTCCTGAGCTGCTTATGGTTTGTCTGTCTCTGACATGGTCATTTAGTGTGATGGACGTTTAGAGACGGACTTAAGCGGTGAACACAACTTCAGTATTGTCTGTCAGGACAGAAGCTGCTGAGATGAAAACTGCAGCGAGACAACAGCAGGTCAGGTCAAAGCGCAGGAAGTAACACGTTTAAAACTGCCTGTGTTGGCTTAAAGAGAAATTCCCCTAAGGGATCAATTAAGAAAATCTGTCTTTCCGTCTGTCGGTGGGTTTACAGATACCAGCCTTGCCTAAGTAAACCAGAATGTGGTTTTCTATATTTTCAACAGGTCTCTTCAAGCACAATGTGCTGATGCTGCAATAAATGCACAAAATATATACATGCATGGCTATGTTTATACAGAGTGATAAACTCAATATGAAAACGTTCTGAGGGAGGTACTTTTTCACTGTAAACATGATGTAAAAATGCGTTCATGCATTCATAAGTGCTCAAAATGCATTGGTAAATGCAGAATTATCAGGAAAAACTAAGAGTTTCAGGAACAAAAATTTACATTTTATCATTATCTCACCCTCATGTTGTTCCATATGACTTTCTTCTGTAAAACACAAAAGAAGATGTTTGGTAGAATGTCCAAGCTTCTGTTTTCCATATAATGAAAGTGGATACTGATTTGTACAGTATCAAATGTATAATAACCCCCCCCACACACACACACACACACACACAAAATATACATAAAGTGACTCACTATATGAATTATATTCACTATAAAGACTTCTGGAGTCACATGATTTGAGTTTTGCAAGAAACATGTCCAATTTTACATCGTTATTTGTGGAAAATCTTCCTTTCAAATCTTGTTAATCAGATCACTATAACTTTTTATTTTTTTATGGAAAACCAAACCTTGTACGTTCTAGCTAACATCTTTTGGTTTTTGAAAACTCAGAAATCCTGATGATAATATCACGACTTTTTATGTAGAACATACATTACCGTTCAAAGTTTGGGATCGGTAAGATTTTTGTAATGTAAAGGAAGTCTCTTCTGTTCACCAAGAATGCATTTATTTGATCAAATATACAGTAAAAACAGTAAAATTGTATAATATAAAATAACTGTTTTCTATTTGAATATATAGTCAAATGTAATTTATTCCTGTGATCAAAGCTGAATTTTCACAGCATCATTACTCTAGTCTTCAGTGTCACATGATCTTCTGAAATCATTCTAATATGCTGATTTGCTGCTCGAGAAACATTTTTTATTATTATCAATGTTGAAAACAGTTGTGCTGCTTCATATTTTTCTAAAAAATAAACCATAAAAACCATGATACTTTTTTTCAGGCTTCTTTGATGAATAGAAAGTTGAAATAAACAGCATTTATTTGAAATAGAAATCCTTTGTAACATAATAAATGTATTTTCTGTCAATTTAATGCATCCTAACTGAACCAAACCTCTGAACAGTAGTGTACAAGTTCTGCCTAAAAGCCGTTGAGACGTTGATGTTAACATTTAAGGAGACACAGACTAGGTGGTTAGGACAGAAAAACTGGTCAACCTGAAAATCCTGTTTTAGGAAAATAAACAGTGGGGAAACGGACAGAGCGAGAATATTCCCATTCTCTTACTGAATAACTAAGCAAGAAGGGTCTGATTAGCAGTCTCAGATTCCAAACAAGTCAGACAAAGACCCTGAGAAAGAGACACAGGGAGACATTAGCATTTTGCCAACACTTTTGAGAGTGAGAAAACATTGCAGAGAGGCAGACAGAAGCAGCACAACATGTTCTGACACGAGAGCAAATTTGTGATAATTACTCAAAAGACACTCAACCTAATATTGTAACGGTACTAATGGAGGCCAATTTGGCTTTCCTTGTTCCTTATTATGTGGCTTTTCTGAAATACGCGATTCAAACATTGTGGAGTCAAATATTTTTCCATATTCACTGCTAAACTAACTTAGACAAGTGATGTCCTACTAGTGCTGTCAAACGATTAATCGCGATTAATCGGATCCAAAATAAAAGTTTTTGTTTACAGAATATATGTGTGTGTGCTGGTTCATACCGCAATACCGGTGTATGTCGCTTAAACAACGTTCGGAACGCGACACTGTTTGAAAGGGAACAGCTGTATGTGTTACTGAGTGTGAAAGCTCCAAAACTGAAGCTGTACTAATAGAACGTGATGACACAGAAGAACTCATCCACAATATCCACACTGACCTCCACAAATATCCAGCACCCCTGCCATCAGCTCCCGCGTCTCACACACACAAGCGACTTTAGCACTAGATTTAGCAACTTTCAGACCCTTTTAGCGGATTTTTTTCCATAGAATATTCATACTGACAAACCTAGCGACTTTTCTGGATAAAGCTTAGCTATGGTTCAGTTGGAAGATTTCGCCAGTGCTGTCCCGCGAACGCTTTCTGACTTTCCCGGAGAAGTGTCGCCTCTCTCGGCGTCTGTTCTGTGCAGTGAGCGGCAGAGAAGCACCGCAGCGACTCCTCAATAAATGAGTACAACACAGCGTTTCCTAGCACCTGTCGCTTACTGATTGTTTGGAATTATAAATATGAGCATAGTTCATATCACATGCACTTTTTAGTTTATTGTTTTTTTTTAGTTTGTTACTCAGACACAGGCAGTGCG
>NW_015505555.1:742601-743768 GCF_001515645.1 Sinocyclocheilus grahami
ACCCTTTTAGCGGCTTTTTTCCATAGAATATTCATACTGACAAACCTAGCGACTTTTCTGGATAAAGCTTAGCTATGGTTCAGTTGGAAGATTTCGCCAGTGCTGTCCCGCGAACGCTTTCTGACTTTCCCGGAGAAGTGTCGCCTCTCTCGGCGTCTGTTCTGTGCAGTGAGCGGCAGAGAAGCACCGCAGCGACTCCTCAATAAATGAGTACAACACAGCGTTTCCTAGCACCTGTCGCTTACTGATTGTTTGGAATTATAAATATGAGCATAGTTCATATCACATGCACTTTTTAGTTTATTGTTTTTTTTTAGTTTGTTACTCAGACACAGGGAGTGCGCTGCATGAGACAAAAAACTAATCTAGCCAAAACAACCGCATA
Organism: Sinocyclocheilus grahami; assembly: GCF_001515645.1. Lineage (NCBI taxonomy): Eukaryota > Metazoa > Chordata > Actinopteri > Cypriniformes > Cyprinidae > Sinocyclocheilus > Sinocyclocheilus grahami. Next base: position 742,987 of record NW_015505555.1, read on the forward strand.
GCCGCTCTTTAGTGTAGATGCATGTTGAGTTTATCAGACGATGCCGCGATTATAAATGAGAGTGACTCCTGGTTAACATGTATTAAAAGGCGTCATGTTTAGTCACTATTTAGTGTGGTATTTTTTGACAATATTCACTCATCATGACAGTAAAATAGGGCATTCTAAGTCAATATACTGCAGTATTTCCTCTCTCCATCAGTAGAAAATATGGTTAACACCCGGTCATGCATGAAAAAAAAATACCGTCATGTACCGTGAAACCGGTATAATTTTGAAAAATACCGTGATATACATTTTTGGTCATACCGCCCAGCACTAGTGTATATTTATTATGTATATATAAATACACACACATGCATGTATATAAAAATATGTTATGCAAGAGCTTAAAATTCCATGGAATAGTTCTGCATGGAAAACACAGCATAAGGGTGAGTAAGCAATGACGGAATTTTCAGAGTATTCTCTGTAAATACAGTTTGCAAAGACTACAGTTACAAAACACAAAAAAAAAACGTATCATGACAGATACAGCCGAAAATCTACAGCAACGTGCAGGTCAACACAACTATGAAAACACAAGGTGAACCCGAGACCCTCAGAGAACGTCCGGTTAGGCAACTTTATGGGGGGGTTGGTGCTGCGAGCAGTGAGTCTGCTTGAGTAATTTAAGCATGGGCCCCGCAGCTAGAATAGGACAGTCTGGTTTGTGTCCAGGGGCCTGTTGCATCAGCAATGCATTGCAAGTTACAGCTTAACCTAGATGTAGCAGAAATGAC
>NW_015505555.1:744504-757065 GCF_001515645.1 Sinocyclocheilus grahami
GAAAAAAAATACCGTCTTGTACTGTGAAACCGGTATAATTTTGAAAAATACCGTGATATACATTTTTGGTCATTCCGCCCAGCATTACCGTCATGTACCGTGAAACCGGTATAATTTTGAAAAATACCGTGATATACATTTTTGGTCATACCGCCCAGCACTAGTGTATATTTATTATGTATATATAAATACACACACATGCATGTATATAAAAATATGTTATGCAAGAGCTTAAAATTCCATGGAATAGTTCTGCATGGAAAACACAGCATAAGGGTGAGTAAGCAATGACGGAATTTTCAGAGTATTCTCTGTAAATACAGTTTGCAAAGACTACAGTTACAAAACACAAAAAAAAAACGTATCATGACAGATACAGCCGAAAATCTACAGCAACGTGCAGGTCAACACAACTATGAAAACACAAGGTGAACCCGAGACCCTCAGAGAACGTCCGGTTAGGCAACTTTATGGGGGGGTTGGTGCTGCGAGCAGTGAGTCTGCTTGAGTAATTTAAGCATGGGCCCCGCAGCTAGAATAGGACAGTCTGGTTTGTGTCCAGGGGCCTGTTGCATCAGCAATGCATTGCAAGTTACAGCTTAACCTAGATGTAGCAGAAATGACAAATAATGCAGCATGTTGGAATTACCGCAATTAATCTTTGTCAAACTCAATTAGAACATTGTGACAAAGTAAAAACAATAAAAAGCATTGTATTAAGCAACTAACTGGTAGTTTTTAAAGAGCTTAACACTTTTTTTATTCTCCAAGTCTTGCATAAGGAATAAACAGAGCAATCAAACTACATACAATCTAAGTAGTCACTAAATCCCAATGTGAACCAATACGGTATGCAAAATGAAAATTGTCTGTAATAAAATATAAGATGAAAATCTTGATAAACAGCAAAAAAAATAATAAAATAAAATAGTACACGATGTATAAAATAGTAAATGATGATGAACAGACCCAAATTTAAGCCATATTTGCTGGAAAAACAAGTTTTTCTTATTCAAATGTAATCTTCGTGTTGTGTTCCAGTAATTTTGACCTGGAAAATATGTTTCTTCTGAAAATGCTAATTTTCTGGTGCTAAACATACCAAACAAGTTTTACTTTTTTTTTTTTTTTGGGAAGGGCGGGGGGTCTTTCCTACCTTGTTACACTTTTGATGTTCCTGACTGCAAAAAACAAACAAAAAAATCCTTGGAATGCTGTATTATTACCAAATACAAGATTTAAGCTTTTTATTAACTTTCTTGCAATGAGCACGGGTTTTGCATTTCTTTTTATGCACCTCAGTTGACAAAATTACACACGTCATCCACAAATAATGTTTTTTTCACTCAAAAACTGAGGAGAATATAGTGCATATGTTTAATAGACTACTATTGTTGAGTCCTAATTTAATTGCAACCTAAAGAACTGGTAGTGCAACCCATCCCAGATTTCTTTGATCAGAGTCATTATGAACTGAGATGGAAAAATCCCATCAACAGTTATGTAGTTGGTGAATCTGAGACAGGTACTGCAAGATCTGGGTCGAATTACAGAGAGTCGTGGTAATGCACGCCGTGTGTGTGAGAGATCTCATGTCCAGCGACGTGCCCCTATCTGCTGATAGTACTAGTTTCACTGTCAAAACAGCCTAAGGATTCGAGTTTATTACAGCTCAAGAACTTTCAAAACAGCAGATCTATTCCTGACCGCACTACTTTTGCTTGCCACAGTAGAGCTTGAAGCAATAAAAACAGGTGGACGAATAAATGAAGACGCTCTGATTTGGGCCAGTACTTACTAGTAGAGCAATCATCACTTAATTTGGGTTAGGATCAAAAAAATCCCACTTACATTGAACAAGGGACCAAAGACACAAACATATCATAGCGACTATCTATGATATCTAAACCCTAACGAATCAGTCCATGGCCATTTATTACGCAATAAACTCACTTCTGCAGCTCTGCAAACACATTAGAAGCATAAACAACCTGTCAGATAACACTGCAACCGGCTTTATCACGTTGACTATTTGAAGAAGGCGCCCTTAACATTGCAGATGTGCTGTGAAAGAGCAGTTCAGAGTAAATTACAGCAGGTCTGGGAGAAAAAACTGTGCAGTAAACACAGATTAGAGGAAACCTGCGGAACGCTGAGATGGTCTTGTATGCATGCTCAGCATATATGGCAAAAAGTGGTCACTTTGTGGTAAAAATAGGATTAAATGACAATATTAAGTACTAAATTATCACATGGTGTCTGATATGATATAATGGGACCATTATAAAAAAGTACTGCGGTTTCGAAATTCGAATTTCGAATATTTTCTTCGAATTTAAAATAAAAAACCACATTTGAACGTTGCATTCGAATTATAGGTGTGCGTCAGGCTGCCTTATCAGTGGCGCACGAGATGCGATGACGATGTAAGTGTCATTGCATTATAATGTTTTTGTTAGCCTATCCAGCTGAAGCCACTAGATGCGGCGCTGCTGCATTGTTCATTAAAATTATTGCGGAAAAAGAGAACATCAATGCAGAGAAGATCTTGTTTACATCAAAACTGAAACCAAGCCTCAAATGTAATCTTCGTGTTGTGTTCCAGTAATTTTGACCTGGAAAATATGTTTCTTCTGAAAATGCTAATTTTCTGGTGCTAAACATACCAAACAAGTTTTTCTTTTTTTTTTTTTTTGGGAAGGGCGGGGGGTCTTTCCTACCTTGTTACACTTTTGATGTTCCTGACTGCAAAAAACAAACAAAAAAATCCTTGGAATGCTGTATTATTACCAAATACAAGATTTAAGCTTTTTATTAACTTTCTTGCAATGAGCACGGGTTTTGCATTTCTTTTTATGCACCTCAGTTGACAAAATTACACACGTCATCCACAAATAATGTTTTTTTCACTCAAAAACTGAAGAGAATGTAGTGCATATGTTTAATAGACTACTATTGTTGAGTCCTAATTTAATTGCAACCTAAAGAACTGGTAGTGCAACCCATCCCAGATTTCTTTGATCAGAGTCATTATGAACTGAGATGGAAAAATCCCATCAACAGTTATGTAGTTGGTGAATCTGAGACAGGTACTGCAAGATCTGGGTCGAATTACAGAGAGTCGTGGTAATGCACGCCGTGTGTGTGAGAGATCTCGTGTCCAGCGACGTGCCCTTATCTGCTGATAGTACTAGTTTCACTGTCAAAACAGCCTAAGGATTCGAGTTTATTACAGCTCAAGAACTTTCAAAACAGCAGATCTATTCCTGACCGCACTACTTTTGCTTGCCACAGTAGAGCTTGAAGCAATAAAAACAGGTGGACGAATAAATGAAGACGCTCTGATTTGGGCCAGTACTTACTAGTAGAGCAATCATCACTTAATTTGGGTTAGGATCAAAAAAATCCCACTTACATTGAACAAGGGACCAAAGACACAAACATATCATAGCGACTATCTATGATATCTAAACCCTAACGAATCAGTCCATGGCCATTTATTACGCAATAAACTCACTTCTGCAGCTCTGCAAACACATTAGAAGCATAAACAACCTGTCAGATAACACTGCAACCGGCTTTATCACGTTGACTATTTGAAGAAGGCGCCCTTAACATTGCAGATGTGCTGTGAAAGAGCAGTTCAGAGTAAATTACAGCAGGTCTGGGAGAAAAAACTGTGCAGTAAACACAGATTAGAGGAAACCTGCGGAACGCTGAGATGGTCTTGTATGCATGCTCAGCATATATGGCAAAAAGTGGTCACTTTGTGGTAAAAATAGGATTAAATGACAATATTAAGTACTAAATTATCACATGGTGTCTGATATGATATAATGGGACCATTATAAAAAAGTACTGCGGTTTCGAAATTCGAATTTCGAATTTCGAATATTTTCTTCGAATTTAAAATAAAAAACCACATTCGAACGTTGCATTCGAATTATAGGTGTGCGTCAGGCTGCCTTATCAGTGGCGCACGAGATGCGATGACGATGTAAGTGTCATTGCATTATAATGTTTTTGTTAGCCTATCCAGCTGAAGCTATGTTTAATAGACTACTATTGTTGAGTCCTAATTTAATTGCAACCTAAAGAACTGGTAGTGCAACCCATCCCAGATTTCTTTGATCAGAGTCATTATGAACTGAGATGGAAAAATCCCATCAACAGTTATGTAGTTGGTGAATCTGAGACAGGTACTGCAAGATCTGGGTCGAATTACAGAGAGTCGTGGTAATGCACGCCGTGTGTGTGAGAGATCTCATGTCCAGCGACGTGCCCCTATCTGCTGATAGTACTAGTTTCACTGTCAAAACAGCCTAAGGATTCGAGTTTATTACAGCTCAAGAACTTTCAAAACAGCAGATCTATTCCTGACCGCACTACTTTTGCTTGCCACAGTAGAGCTTGAAGCAATAAAAACAGGTGGACGAATAAATGAAGACGCTCTGATTTGGGCCAGTACTTACTAGTAGAGCAATCATCACTTAATTTGGGTTAGGATCAAAAAAATCCCACTTACATTGAACAAGGGACCAAAGACACAAACATATCATAGCGACTATCTATGATATCTAAACCCTAACGAATCAGTCCATGGCCATTTATTACGCAATAAACTCACTTCTGCAGCTCTGCAAACACATTAGAAGCATAAACAACCTGTCAGATAACACTGCAACCGGCTTTATCACGTTGACTATTTGAAGAAGGCGCCCTTAACATTGCAGATGTGCTGTGAAAGAGCAGTTCAGAGTAAATTACAGCAGGTCTGGGAGAAAAAACTGTGCAGTAAACACAGATTAGAGGAAACCTGCGGAACGCTGAGATGGTCTTGTATGCATGCTCAGCATATATGGCAAAAAGTGGTCACTTTGTGGTAAAAATAGGATTAAATGACAATATTAAGTACTAAATTATCACATGGTGTCTGATATGATATAATGGGACCATTATAAAAAAGTACTGCGGTTTCGAAATTCGAATATTTTCTTCGAATTTAAAATAAAAAACCACATTTGAACGTTGCATTCGAATTATAGGTGTGCGTCAGGCTGCCTTATCAGTGGCGCACGAGATGCGATGACGATGTAAGTGTCATTGCATTATAATGTTTTTGTTAGCCTATCCAGCTGAAGCCACTAGATGCGGCGCTGCTGCATTGTTCATTAAAATTATTGCGGAAAAAGAGAACATCAATGCAGAGAAGATCTTGTTTACATCAAAACTGAAACCAAGCCATTCACACAGAACACATATCCCGCAAAATTTTCTAGAGGGACATGTATCAGCGTTGCACTCGCGTCTCGCACAAAGGAGCCGCATGTTTAGAAAGCCATGTAAAATTAATGCAAGTTTAACTTTGAAAAAAACATATATCGAGACTTTATGGCGGTGTTTTATCCCCATCCCACTGCATCTCATGTTTTTAAATGAAAAATGAACTCTGTGTGATTGGCTTTCCGCCCTTTGTATTAAACAATGCATACATACATGATGCTGTTTTGTTTATAGTTGTTTAATCAACTTAATGAATTATAATTAGTTTATAAACATTATTTTAAACATTATGCACTTTTTTCACAGATAGTCATGTTATCTTATGCTTTGAATAAACGTGCATTAGTAATATTTTGCTCGATGCGCCTCAGAAGAGAAGCCAAAAGCTTTTTTACCCCTAACTAAAATTATGCATTTTAAATTTGAATATAATTCAAATTTTTATCATATTTAAGTACAAAATTCGAAGTTCGTTTTTCAGGCATTTTGACAGCCCTACTGTGGTAACATGGTACATTAATGGTATGTGATGGTAATTCCACAGGAATTTGAATCTCATTGCCAGATTCATATATCATGGTATTTACATAATATAGTCAAAGAATACAACAGCAACCAAGGGGGAAAAAACCTACATTGAAAAACAAATTGGTAGAAATGATTGTCACTCAGAAACTGCTAATAAATTTTACAATAAATTACAAAGGAATGGCAAGTGATACATTCATTTTGAAGTAGAAAGGAGTGTTATTTTAGTATCATTGAGAAACTATTATACTTTTCATTAATATTCTGAATAAAACATTTGACAAATATTTTTTATTTTCTGATTTTATTTTATTTCTACTTAAATTTTTAGTAATCTTGTTGTGTTTTTGCTATTTTTATTTTTATTTACTTTTTTTTAAATGTCTAGATTATGTTTTTTCAGTTTTAGTTGTACTTATTTTAGTACTTAAACTAAATGAAAATGAGAAATGTTGCCTTGGCAACTAGCCAAAATAAAATTAGTTTTTAAATAGGTTTTCTTGTATTTTATTTTAAAGTGCAATTTATTTCAAGCAATTGAAAATGTTTTTTTGCTATGGTTTTAGTTTTAGTTAAAGACTGTAAAATATAGTCTAATAATCTTTTAGTTTTTTTTTATTTACAGCTTCGAAAAATCATTACATAAATTATAAAACAATTTAAATAATAATATTAATAAAATAAAAATAATTAAATTTTAATTGTACTCAAAATAGGCTACATAGTCTTTATGCAAAAGTATCATTACTATTGATTATTTATTTTTATTTTAATTTTTTTGTGATATGTGACTTTTTTGTCATGAACCTACAATTAAACACAGATTAACCTACAAATTTAAACAGTCTGGTTGACAAAATTGTCTTGTTTTCACTTTTACTACTAATATTAATATTATTTATTAACTAATATTAATAATGTGATATGAACGTGTATAGTACTCAATAGCAGTCAGCGCATACCTTGGAATTAACATGTTAAAAATCCACAATTCCAGAAAGTGATTAAGACTCAAACAATGTCATACTGAGCTGCTGCAGCAGTGTAATGGACACACAGTAACTACGCCGGTGGTGTTATGTAACTCTCTTTCACCACAGGAGCAAAATCTCTTCTCTTCTCAAACCCAGAAGGCAAGCATTTGAACAAAACCGTCTGATGTGCTCAGAAAAGCCTGGTTAGTGTTGGAAAACTGCTGTGTGATGACACAAGCTCTGGTCAGTCACAGCACGTGAGGCTCTGTCGATCTATAACCACATGATCTAAAACTACAGATCACAACCAGAAAACCACCAGGCATGATGAAAGACACTGGGACAAATCAAATCCGGCATGTTGTTAAGACACTAACTCTCTGTACACCTGCTCTTAAATATAATATTCTATGAAAATAACTAAAGAAATAGGAAAAATAATTAAATAAATATGGATAAATATAGTATACAAATAAAATACATGTCATATATAATATGAATAAATGTAATGTAATTTATAATATAATAAATGTATAACAATAAATATAAGAAATCTAATAGCATCTAATAGATTAAGAACATAACATTCCGCGAAAAGAACTAAAGAAATAGGAAAAAATAATTAAATAAATATAAATAAGAATAGTATAAAAATAACAATATATATATATATATATATATAAAATATGAGTAAATATAGTGTAATTCATATTATAATAAATATATAGTATAATAAATAACAATAAATATTATAAATCTAATATCATCTAATAGATTAAGGACATAATATTCCACGACAATAAATAGTAAATATAAGAAACATAAATATAGTATGTCATATTAATAAAATCCAATGTAATGTATAATATTATAATATAAAAAATGATATGTATGAATAAATGTAATGCGATATTTATAATAAAATATATAACAACAAATATAAGAAATCTAAAATTCTAATAGCATCTAATAGATTAAGACAATATTCTACAAAAAGAACTAAAGAAATAGCAAAAGAAATATACATACGCTAGCCTATTAATAAAATATAATATAGCATATATAAAAAAACATATCATGTCACAAAATATTGCATATTCTATGAAAAGGACTAAAGAAATTATTAAAACGTATTATTATCAATATTATTATGTAATATTAATAAAACAATGTAATATACTATATAAAATATACAACGATAAATATAATAAAATGCATCGATTTAATAAATTAAAACATAAATATAGAGTAACAGAGCAAACTAGAATAGGACAAAGTAGAAATGAACGTTAAACAACTGAGAATAGAATAGAATAGAAGAACAGAATAGAGTAGAACAGAACAGAACAGAATAGAATAGCGCAGAATAGATTAGAAGAACAGAATAGAGTAGAATAGAATAGATTTGAATAATGGAATAGAATAAAAGAACAGAACAGAATAAAATAGAACAGAATAGATTAGAAGAACAGAAGAGAATAGAGTAGAATAGAATAGAAGAATAGAATAGAAGAACAGAATAGAACAATAGAAGAACAGAACAGAATAGAGTAGAATAGAAGAATAGAATAGAAGAACAGAATAGAACAGAATAGAAGAACAGAACAGAATAGAGTAGAATAGAAGAATAGAATAGAAGAACAGAATAGAACAATAGAAGAACAGAACAGAATAGAATAGAGTAGAATAGAAGAATAGAATAGAAGAACAGAATAGAACAGAATAGAAGAACAGAACAGAATAGAGTAGAATAGAAGAATAGAATAGAAGAACAGAACAGAACAGAATAGAACAGAATAGAAGAACAGAATAGAAGAACAGAACAGAATAGAGTGCAACAGAACAGAATAGAAGAGCAGAAAAGAATTGAGTAGAATAGAATAGAAGAATAGAATAACAGAACATAACAGAATAGAACAGAACAGAATAGAGTGCAACAGAACAGAATAAAAGAACAGAACAGAGTAGAATAGAAGAACAGAACAGAATAGAGTGCAACAGAACAGAATAAAATAGAACAGAATAGATTAGAAGAACAGAACAGAATGGAGTAGAATAAAATAGAACAGAATAGATTAGAAGAACAGAACAGAATGGAGTAGAATAAAATAGAACAGAATAGATTAGAAGAACAGAACAGAATAGAGTAGAATAGAATAGATTTGAATAATGGAATAGAATAAAAGAACAGAACAGAATAAAATAGAACAGAATAGATTAGAAGAACAGAACAGAATAGATTAACAGGACTGCAGTGGCATGGTCTGCATATGAATATAGATGATCTATTAGGTCATCTTTGGAAGCAGCGTAAGTGTGCAGCACTCAGCTGTCTATTTTCTATTTACAACTTTTTTTTTGCTTGAATATTTGAGCATTGTAACCAATCACAGACTGTCTCGATGTGCACATTAATGTAGTATTTCAAATATTGTTAGACTTGCGACAACCAGTTCTAATGAGCGAGATTAAAGGTTAACCATTTTGTTTTTCATGCTACTATGAAGGCCAATGTGAAGTGTCTTCTATATTGTGTGAGTGTGAAGTGAAATGTGGCTCTGCATTTCTCCCATCCAAAGTGCACACACACAGCAGTGAACACACACCCGGAGTGTGCTGCGGCACCCGGGGAGCAGTTGGGAGTTCGGTGCCTTGCTCAAGGGCACCTCAGTCGAGGTATTGAAGGTGTAAGAGAGCGCTGTACATTCACTCCCCCCACCTACAATCCCTGCCGGTACGAGACTCTAACCCACAACCTTTGGGTCACAAGTCCGACTATCTAACCATTAGGCCACGACGAAATCAAAACAGTGATGATTATAATGCAATGCAAATATTTAATATATAGAAAAAGCCATGTAAAACAATAAAATGGTGACAAAAAGGGTAAATCTCTGTCGATATCATAACTACAATTATTTTTCATCCAGAATGTGTGTGTGTGTGTGTGTGTGTGTGTGTGTGTATGTGTGTGTGTGTGTGACCCTGGACCTCAAAACCATAAGGGTCATCAAATTAAATTTAGATTTACATGTCATCTGAACCTGAATAAATTTGCTTTCCATTGATGTATGGTCTGTTAGGATAGGACAATATTTGGCTGAGATACAACTATTTGAAAATCTGGAATCTAAGGGTGCAAAAAAAAAATCTAAATATTGAGAAAATCACCTTTAAAGTTGTCCAAATGAAGTTCTTAGCAATGCATATTACTAATCAAAAATTAAGTTTTGATATATTTACAGTAGGAAATTGACAAAATATCTGCATGGAACATGATCTTTACTTAATATCCTCATGATTTTTGGTATAAATGAAAAATTGATAGTTTTGGTATTATAGTAAATAATTACCCATTTTCAAATTTCTTTGTGTGATTCACCCACAAAATTAATCACAACCTGGTTGACATAAGTTTCTTGTTTTTATGTTCTCTATTAATTATATAATTAAAGTGTTTTCTCAGACTTTTGGCAACACTGAGAAAGTCTGTGTTTGTGTTGCACTGCTTTAACATCACTGAAGTAAAAAGTCCAAATGTGATTTTGATGCATTTCAGTGCAGATTGCAGTTGAGCAAGTGCACGCTTTTGTATTCTTACAGCAGTCCAGAGAGTCTGCAGACAGAACACTGTGTGCTTGAGCTCTAAAAGATATAAACAATAAAACAGGCACAAGTGCTGTGATCTGCAGCAGGACTGAATCACATCATCACACAGCCTCAGTCTGACCCAGAGACACCTGCATGCTCACAACCAGAACAACATGTACAGGTACAAGAAACATATCCACCAGTTACCTCAAAGGAAAATCGGAAATGCTTTTTTTGGGGGGGGGTTTGGTGAAGTATTTTACTTTTCCTGATCATATACAGTTGCTGCTGTATTTACCATGAAAGATCTACTATAATGTCACATCTACTTGGGATTTAAAATCCTATACATGCTACATCTGTAAATATATCTATAATTTTCTATACTATACTTATCCTATAATATACATCTGTAAATATATCTATAATTTTCTATACTAATAATGACATTTTATTTATTTTATCAGAAACAAAAATATGTTTGTATGTATTGTTTTCTATACATATTATATATATATGATTTACAGAATATATTTATATTAGAACGCATTATATTCTATAACGTATATATACTGTATATGTATTATATCTATAATTTTTAATATAAATAATGACATTTTATTTATTTTATCAGAAACAAAAATATGTTTGTATGTATTGTTTTCTATACATATTATATATATATGATTTACAGAATATATTTATATTAGAACGCATTATATTCTATAACGTATATATACTGTATATGTATATATATATATATACACACACACACACACACCCTGATAGCACAAGTACATCATGAAGACATCTATTTGACATCTGCATTAACATCTGCAAGACGTATTTTTTTGGAGTGTTTATTCATATGCAATACGTCTATAGGACGTCTCCTATCAGATGTCAAATAGACATTTATTAGATAAGATTTATGATGTTTATGATTTAGAAAGTATGTCTGACATCTGAAAGACGTTTGTACACAGCAGATGCTTTCCAGATCAAACGATCTTTAACAGACATCATGTGCTATCTGTATATATATATATATATATATATATATATATATATATAAAAATAATGAAATTTTATTTATTTTATCAGAAACAAAAATATGTTTGTATGTATTGTTTTCTATACATATTATATATATATGATTTACAGAATATATTTATATTAGAACGCATTATATTCTATAACGTATATATACTGTATATGTATATATATATATATACACACACACACACACACCCTGATAGCACAAGTACATCATGAAGACATCTATTTGACATCTGCATTAACATCTGCAAGACGTATTTTTTTGGAGTGTTTATTCATATGCAATACGTCTATAGGACGTCTCCTATCAGATGTCAAATAGACATTTATTAGATAAGATTTATGATGTTTATGATTTAGAAAGTATGTCTGACATCTGAAAGACGTTTGTACACAGCAGATGCTTTCCAGATCAAACGATCTTTAACAGACATCATGTGCTATCTGTATATATATATATATATGCATGTATGTATAATTTTGTTTTCTAAATATATTTGTAGCATATGATCAGGTAAATGTAGCCCCAAAACATAATTGTATATATAATTAAATATTATAATGTTATTATATAGACTTAGGTTATAAAATCCTATACATATGTGAATAGAATCAAATAAATCTATTTATAATTACATTATTTATTTATTTATTTTTACTGGTAAAAGTTAACAAATTTTTATGGTGTCGTTTTTATATTCTTTTTCTAATAAAATGAAAGACATCTTGAGATGAGGCAAGCCGGCAGGTTGGCAGACGGCAGCGTCTCATCCAAATTAAAAACTCTTTCCATTCCAAAAGCACTTTGAGGAAAGACACAGGGCTCATGTTGTGAAATCTTCCAGACATAAATCTTGGACTTGCACTGATATTGCCCAGGGGGCACGTGGGTGGGAGGAGATGGGGCAGATTTCAACAGAGCAGTGAAGGTGAGGTCCTCTCCTCTGGACAAGCTCCAGACAGCCCTGCCAGCCGAGGGACTGGAGCCCGTCACGTAGCGCTGGAGAACTGGACACCTCCCAACATCTGAAGCACGGGCTTGCTTATTAACTCTCTATGTACAGCAGTACAAGTATTTGGATATTTATATAAACATACTGTACAAAACATGCTCATCATTCTATGT
>NW_015505555.1:757104-757872 GCF_001515645.1 Sinocyclocheilus grahami
TGATGTTTTTATCAACGCTCATTCTGACGGCACCCATTCACATCCATTGGTGAGCAAATGATGATGATTTCTCTTGGATGGCCTGAGGGTGAGCACATCTTCAGCAAATTATAATGTTTCATAGAACTATTCCTTTTATTTTTGACCTTTATCAAAAGGCAAACCATAATCCCAAAATTAAGTGAAGAACAACATGCAAGTGTTTTAGCGGTGGAAAAAGGGATGCATTTAGATATTGTGCACAGCATGTCCCCAAAAAACATTTACATTCATTTAGGGATCTTGCAAAATAAGGAACTTGGAAAAGTGTGTTTAATGAAACATCAGAGAATGGTCATGGCAGAGACTTTGTTTAAAGGGGAAAAACAAACATGCTGGACAATGAGACTGCAAGATGCTGAAATAATGGGACTTGCATAATGTATGGTGAAAACACAGATTTCTGCAGAGCGCAGCTGGGATCTCCTGAAGGCTTTGCTGAGGAAACCGTGTGGAAAATCAATCACGGCCATCTGAAATGTTTCCTAACAAAAGATCTTCTGATGAACCCTTTTAGTTTTCTTTTTTTTTGCGGTACAAGACACCAATCTAATTCATTGCTTAATTAAAAATGCCCACGGTAACAATTAAAACAATGTTAGCACTTTATTTCAAATTTTTGTTTAAGATAAATAAATAGTGTAATCGATACATTTTATAAATATACATTTAAAATACATGTGACAACTTGCCCCAACATGACATTTTTGAGAATTTCCTTTGTGAACA
>NW_015505555.1:759289-759820 GCF_001515645.1 Sinocyclocheilus grahami
CTTTGAAAGGATTTTACTTGTAGATATTGATTATATTAAATGTAACGTTTAAAATTAACATTTTAAAAATGGTAACAGTATTGACACTGCATGACGGCCCCCCTGAGTCAAGCCTCATAAATCATCAAAAATAGAATATTATAGAAGTGAGAGAGAAACACGCTTGTGTTTTAAGTGTAGGAATCCTGGTTGAGAGATGATGAAACTCTTTTTTGATGAGGGTAACAGGGCTGACCTGAAATCAGGGGACACCCTTTTTTAAAAAAAAATGCATACTTGTGCCAAAAACATTGCTTAATAATGAGTCTATATTTAGAACAATAAGCAAATGTGATTTTATATAATTTTACCTTCATTTTACAAATTAAAAGTCCTGCTGAAAAAGAAAAATCACAGTGAGGGGCAGGCCAAAAACCTCACCCTTACCAGCATAAACGCTATTTCAAATAATAATGAATTGACTTTCTTATGTAATATTGATGAAAGCATAGGTAGTAATGTTATGTTTTTAAATTGCACATTTATTTGTTG
>NW_015505555.1:759830-813567 GCF_001515645.1 Sinocyclocheilus grahami
ACAATCCCTGCCGGTACGAGACTCAAACCCACAACCTTTGGGTCACAAGTCCGACTATCTAACCATTAGGCCACGACGAAATCTCTGCAAGATCAAAACAGTGATGATTATAATGCAATGCAAATATTTAATATATAGAAAAAGCAATGTAAAACAATAAAATGGTGACAAAAAGGGTAAATCTCTGTCGATATCATAACTACAATTATTTTTCATTTCAGAGATATTATACTGGCAGTCAATGGAAAATGGCAATATCTCTGTGCCTGCACTGCATCAGAGTGACCAACAGATGGCGCCATGTCTCTGTTATGAGGTTATGATGATGAACATGTTTATGCTAATAAACATGAGCTAGCTCAGCAGTTTTCCCTCTGATTCTCCAAGACAGGCCCTTCTCTATGATTCAGCGCCATTTTGCAGAAAAGCAGAAATATTGCACAGCCGTCCCTAACAAATGTATATTGTAGCATGACATTAAAAAAAAAATCAAGCGGGAGGAAAAAGTCCCTGAAATTGCTCCACACAACCGCCTGTTAATCTCATTTTGTGGCGCAAAAGCAAGAATTGTGTCTCAGTGCATGGGGTCATTCCACAAAATCGGTGCCTTTTCCACTGGGAAAAAGTGAAAAATAAAATTAGTTTAATCAATAATTTTTTTAAATATCCATGAAATGAAGACACCTTAAGAACTGAAGGATACTCAGGAAATAATGTGATTAGATGAGCTCCTTTACTAAGTGTGTGCAAAACAAGTCCGTGTAATCTTAATTCAGTCAGTGTTTCTCAAGCTGCGTGATCTTTTACTGTATTTGAGATTTCATTTCTTATTCAGAGTCATTTCTTGCAGGCAGTGTGAAATAAGACGACATAAGACATCTTTAATAACAGTCTGGTTTATTGCATGTGACAGATGCAATTTATAAATATTCTCTCTCAGATATGGAATAAAGATTGATGCACTTCATGACACTGCTGAATTATATTCTCATAATAATCTTTATATAATAATATTTCTAACATATTTTCTGTTGAGACAGGAAGGTGGGCTCGTGCTTTTTTTTAGTAGCTATAGAAAATAATAATTGTGAATCCTGTTGAATACCAGTTACTAATTAAATTAAATCATTGACATTATGATTTATCGTTCTGTTTTGTTTTTAATTTTATAATGAGAGTTGATTCATAATATGATGAATAAAATGTTATTTTTTCCCAAGTTCAATTCAATATCATTTATTAATTATCATTATTAATTATTAGTATTATTAGTAAAATCCACATGCTTCCAGTAACGCTTTAGTTTTTAAATGCTATATGTATTTGATCATCTTAACTAATTTTTATACAATTTAGTTGGCTATTTTTCTATTATTTTATGATTATAGTCGATTAATAATATGGTAAATAAAATGAAAACATTCATATAATTAAAAATAAAATTTTCATCTAAAAATAAAAACAGCGTAAAATGATAATAAATTTTTTCATATATATATATATATATACACACATACACACACTACCGGTCAGAAGTTTGGGATCAGAACGATTTTGAATGTTTTTACAGGAGTTTTTTCTTCTCATCAAGGCTGCATTTATTTGATCAAATATATTTTGAAATATTATTACGATGTAAAATATTGTTTTTCTGTTTTAATATACATTAAAATGTAATTTATTTCTGTGATCAAAGCTGTATTTTCAGCATCATTCCTCCAATCTTCAGTGTCACATGATCTTCAGAAATCATAATAATATGCTGATTTATTATCAGTGCTGGAAACTGTTTGCTGCTTCTAAAATGTAATTTATTTCTGTGATCAAAGCTGTATTTTCAGCATCATTCCTCCAATCTTCAGTGTCACATGATCTTCAGAAATCATAATAATATGCTGATTTATTATCAATGTTGGAAACTGTTTGCTGCTTAATATTTCTTTGGAACCTTTGATACTTTTTTCAGGATTCTTTGATGAATAAAAAGTTAAAAAGAAGAGCATTGATTTAAAATAGAAATCTTTTCTAACAATGTACACTACCGTTCAAAAGTTTGGGGTCAGTACATTTTTATTCTTAATATTTTTTTTTGAAAGAAATTAAAACTTTTATTCAGCAAGGATGTGTTACATTGATAAGAAGTGACAGCAAAGATTTATATTGTTAGAAAAGATTTATATTTTGAATAAATGCTGTTCTTTTGAACTTTTCATTCATCAAAGAATCCTGAAAAAAGTATCATTTTCCCCAAAAATATTAAGCAGCACAACTGTTGCCAACATTGATAATTCTAATAATAAATCAGCATATTAGACTGATTTCTGAAGGATCGTGTGACACTTTATACTGGAGTAACGATGATGGAAATTCAGCACTGCATCACAGAAATAAATTTGATTTGAAAGGATATTAAAATAGAAACCATTATTTTATATTGTAATAACATTTTGCAAGATTACTGTTTTTTTCCTGTATTTTTGATCAAATAAATGCAGCCTTGATGAGCAGAAGAGACTTCCTTAAAAAGACTTACTGATCCCAAACTTTTGAACGGCAGTGTATATATATATAAATCATAATTAAGAAATAACTTGTAATAATAAAATAATATAGTTTTAGTAATCACATTATTAAACGGACAATGATAGATCATAACATCAATGATACAAGTTAAATAAATAACAAAGAAAGCTTCTTTATTGGCACCTATTGCTCCATATTTGCATTCAACAACAGGTTTCTGATAGTGGAAAAGGGCTCTTAAATGTAAAACGTGATGGTAGTATTTGTGTGTTGTTGATGGAAGGTACCTGTCAGTGTCTCCTGCTGCTAGACCGCTGCTGTGTCGCTGCCCTCCAGGGAAGGCAGTAGGTTGTATAGTTATCTCCTGAAGGGGCAAAATCACTACCCTGAAACCACACAACCTACTACCTCACCCTGTACGAACATCAGGAGCGCCCCGAGACCACAGTCAGTGCTACAGATGACTGCGGAGACCTCGAGATGCTGAAATATTCTCCCAATTTGCATAATGTGAATGACAAACGATCTCATATTTCTGCAAAGCACATCTGCGAAAACTTTCCTCGGAAAAAAAACTGTAGCGGAAGCAGTAGGGAAAATCAATCATAGTGATCCGACATGTTTCTTAACAAAAGAAATCATTCTTCTGGGAAATCATTTAATCTTTCGATCCAAATATGCACATCATGTAATTCGGGTTTAATGAGTTTTAATATTTTGTAGACGAATGTTGTCCATCCCAGAGACTTCACGTGCTGTGTTTGCGGCAGGGTTATTAAAGTTAAACTAAACTGTAAAAAAAAGAAAGATGATAAAAATATATAAATATATTAAAATTATAAGCAAGGAAGTATATATAAATAAATAAACAAACATTCTAAAATATATAACCATTTAAAAAAAATTTAAATATACATTATATATAAAATTAAAAATATTAAGATTTATTTTAGATATATATATATATATATATTTTTTTTTATTACAAAAAAAATAAAATAATTATATATATATATATATATATATATATATATATATAGACACATGTATTAAATATACACCAATAATTATTAAAATATATAAAATTTATATATAATATAAAAATAAACATTATTAAAAATAAAATATAAAAAACAAATCTATTTTATTTGCTTTTTTCAGCTTTCAAACATTCTCGTTTTTGTTTAGTTTAACCTGAAGTATTAAACTAACAAATTAAATAAACTAAAATGAATAAATAAAAAGTAATAAAAACTACATAAACGTAACACAAAATCTAATAAACTAATAAAAATGACAAAAACACACCAAAACTTTGACTAAAATTAAAAATGAAAACCTAAAAATATATTAGAATATATACCTTATTTCAGCTACTTGCCACATTTCAAACATCAAAATTACAAACTAAACTAAAATGAATAAATAAAAATGATTCCAAAAATATTAAAATGCAAATGAAAAAAAAAATAAAAAATACGCTCAAACTTTGCCTGAAATTAAAAGGAAAACTGATAATGTTCAAATAAAATTGAATTCACAAGATGAACAGTTTAGCAATAATACGAAAACAAGACGGTCGGGCTTAAAGAGGAAGATGACGGTGATATTACAGCCTCTTCAGGAAAGACAGTAAGTTGTATAGTTATCTAACAGGAAGGGTGTCACCCTAAAACTATACAACCTACTACCTCACCCCAAAGGACAGTGGGATCCGCTGGAGAGACGTCAACTCCTCAGCACATCACGGCAGGGGTCTTCAACAGCACCTGCGGGGTCCAGAATATGGAGAGTGGAAATGAACTCGGATACGAAGCAAGCAAACTATTTAAGTGTAAAAGACAAGCTTTCACGTTTCAGACTCGTCTCAGTCTGATCAGTGTGCGTCTTCATCTCTGTCTGTCTGCATCTGCAACGAAGAGAAACAGATTCTGCTGATTTTATGATCAGGGTTTTCTTTAGGAATAGCTCAGATTTGAGTCTGGTAAAGACGTGGCCATGCTGGACATGCGCATGAGGAAAAGCCATTTCCCAATCCCACCCTGCCTTCTGCCTACCCAAAACCCCAGGAAATAGAATTCATATTTCAATATTTTTTAAATATTTTATTGATTCAATTTAGAGAGAAAAAAATAAATTATACAAATTAAATATTTACACACTTGTTTTAATCATTTAAATATTTTATTCCATATTTAAATATTTAATATTTGCTTATTTCATAATCCCAACCTGCGTTCTTGCTATTGTTTCTGTCAGATCTCTACTGTCAGCTGAAAACCTGATCAAATATGTATAAATAGTTATATTTAAATATTTTATGTATATTTATGTGTATAATATATATATATATATATATATATATATATATATATTATTTTAATTATTTATTATTTTTTAAATATTTAAATATTTGTTTAATATCTGTCAACTGAAAACCTCAAAATATGTATAAATATTTATATTTAAATATTTTGTTCAGTTTAAATTTAAAGTAAAGCAAATGATAAAAATAATATTTCTTAAATACGTATTTTAATTATGCATTATAATATTTAATATTTAAATATTTGTTTACATTAATTATTTATTAAAACATTTAGCAATACATATATTTTTTTTATATTTAAATATTTGTTTAATATTTGTCAACTGAAAATCTCATAATGTATAAATATTTATATTTAAATATTTTGTTTAAATTTATATATATATATATATAAATAAACATTATTAAATACATAAACATTTTAATACATTATTTTAATTATTTATTGTGTTTTTAAATATTTGTTTAATATTTGTCAACTGAAAACCTCATAAAATATGTATAAATATTTATATTTAAATATTTTAAGTTTAAATTTAGATTAGACAAAATAATACAAAAACATTTTAAATACTTTTTTAAATTATTAAAATATTTTATTTAATATGTCAATATTTGTTTATTTTAACTATGTATTTAAATATTGGAGTTAAAAATTAAGCAGTAAAATAAAAATATTTAAATAAATTATTTTACTTATAATATTTAACAGTATAATATTACTTAATATTTCAATATTTGCTTAATATTCAGTCATTTCATTTCAAAGTTTTCATTTATTGACTAATTTAATGAAAATCAATTGAAAAAAATGCTAGTTTTGCTTACATAAAGCAATTTTCAGAATTTTTCAATCATTTTTCGAGGTTTTTCACACACATCTTGAATTTCTAAATCAAGAATAGCTTGAGCTTGACAACTGAGATTGAACTATCTAAGACTTACTGACCTTGACACACAGATTTCTTACGTATTCGTTTGAGTTTATTTAGTTTAATATTTCAAGTTAAATCAAAATGATGTTGCCTTAGCAAAAACTAGCTGAAATACGTTTTTTTTAACATTTTCTTTTGGTTAACATTTATTTCACAACTTAACACAATTTATTATTATTATTATTATTTATGGTTTGTTAAGATTGCAGGACAGTTACACAACCTTTACTTCAAGCTCAACGAAACAGAATCATAATTCAGAAAACATGCTCACCATATAATAGGTGCATTACTTGTATAAACTGCATATAAAACTGAATAAATTACTGGATTGAAAACCCCATAAAACTGTGCTACTGTGCTACCCAGCACACCGTTCAGTCAGGATCGCCCCGTGCCGATGCGGCGGCCCCAAGGGGCCCCAGGTGCAGACAGGAGGAATCCAGACAGCTGAGTTTGCTCAGCAGACACTACATAGGGCCTTGAAATGACTCATTAGATCATCACCCTCCATGGCCTCGTACCCCCCGCCACGGGCAGATAGAAATGCATCTGTTGCTATGCTATTATTAGAGCACCGTGAACATACTCCGACTCTCTCATGCCTCTTTCACGATAGTAGACATCCATAACCTTGATCCGTGATTTAGCAACTGCGACTTTTGAAGCCCACACACATATTAGCCTATACTGCTAAAGGTGTTGTTATGCCAAGATGAGTTGTTATCCCAAAAATGAAAATTTGCTGAGAATGGACTCACCCTCAGGCCATCCAAGATTAGGATGAGTTTGTGTCTTCATCAGATTTGGAGAAATGTAGAATTATATCACTTGCTTACCAATGGATGTGAATGGGTGCCGTCAGAATTAGAGTCCAAACAGCTGATAAAAACACCACAATAATCCACACCACTCCAGTCCATCAGTTAACATCTGGAGAAGACAAAAGCTGCATGTTTGTGAGAAACATATCCATCATTAAGGCATTTTAACTTTAAACTGGTCAAAATATGAGTCCTCCAGTAGTGTTGTAATACTCGAGACCGGTCTTAAGACCATTTTTTGAAGGTCTCGACCTCATTTGTACTCGGTCTTGTCTTGGTCTCAGACTAAGAGGACTCGGGATTTTATTTCAAGACCACAACTGCTGGGATATCACTAAATTGCTGGTGCATTGTCGGATTTATTTGTTAACATCATTACTCTGATTGGATGTAAAACTTCCTGCTTCAAATGCAATCAATAACTTATTTCTAATTGGATTTATTTTGATACTGTTATGCCAGGTCAGAATTTAATGGGGAATTGTGTCAAATTTCACCAAAGTTTATACAAATACAAAATTTCAAGATATGATTGCAAAAAGTACTTGTATGAGATCTTGTTTTTATATTATATAATATAATCAATATATAATTAAGCAAAATCACAAGAGTAAGACAGCTGTTTTCACAAATATGATATTGATTTTATACAAATGTATACAAGTTAACATGAATCAATTTCATTTTAGCCACAATTTTGGTCTTTCTGCAACGAAAATTGTTCCAAACAAACCCATAGCAGAACTTTTGTGCTTTTCCAGGTAGTTGCAATAAATGCGTTAAGAATCCATACAACTGCAGCAGTAGAGGACTATTATTCTGCTGCATGATACTGCAGAAGAACTGATGACGGCACGGTTTGATCTTCGGCAGAAAGGGGCGTTTAATTTCTGCCCATGTGTAGAAATCGAATACTCAAGCTGTTTAATTATTTTTCCACCTAAAAACGAAAAACGAAAATTTAAGCTGAATTCTAATTTTTCGTGTTTCGGAAAAAAACGAAAATACAAAAAAGGAGCCGTTTTCTCATTTTTCTACTTTCAATATTAAATCAAAAAACGAATGATCAAATGATACACGGATTCAACACACAGCCAGGATTCATTACTGAATGAATCAGCTGCTTTGAACTAATTGGTTAAATAAATGATTCAGTGACTCACTCATTCAGTGATTTGCCTCCACCTAGCCTACTGGTGGTTTTAGTTTCATATTTAAGTGTCATTTTTCTATAATCCAATTTTTTTTATGTTAGTCTCAATTATATTTATGGAGTTATAGTTGTACCAATTCAGATGAAACTTCTGTGCCACCTCTGCAATGCAAAGATGAATTTTGTTGTTAGTAACTCAGTTTGATTGTAACAGCTCTATAAAGTGTCTTAATATGCTAATTGTATTTATTGATCAATTTCAGACATTTCTCAGGCAGTAAATGTGGATGTTTCAGATGAATCTGAGAAGTGCTGGTTTGGTCTTGTCTTGGTCTCAACACTCTCTGGTCTTGACCACAACAATATCCTCCAGTCAAAAAGTCCATCTCCTTTTGTTGTCTCACATCAAAATCCACTCACATATTTGTTTAGAGCTGTTTTGGCTTGTAAACAGTGCTTGATCTGTGCAGATTTCTCTCCTGATTCAGACGAGAAGACTTTTTCATTAGAAAGAGCAATATTATGGACAGAGGACTTTTTAACCAGAAGCAAAGGTTTGAAGTTAAAAATGTCTCAATGATGGTTTTGTTTCTTACAAACACACAGCTTTTGTCTTCTCAAGTCATTAATTAATGGGCTGGAGTGGTGTGGATTATTGTGATGTTTTTATCAGCTGTTTGGACACTCATTCTGACGGCACCCATTCACTGCAGAGGATCCATTGATTTTCTCCATTGGATTTCTCTAAACCTGATGAAGAAACAAACTCATCTACATCTTGGATGGCCTGAGGGTGAGAAGATTTCAGCAAAATGTCATTTTTGGGTGAACTTGTGGGTGCAATTATGGGTAAAATGATAAATAATGTTTTTTTACAATTATGGCTATTTTTCATAGCCAAACTAGATTTGATTTGTAGCTGTGGAATGTAGCATGATCTAAAAACCCTTAAGATGTGGTAGCTAGTTTAGAGAGACTTTCAATCAGAAAAATAACCAAAATTTCTCCTGGTCCACCTGTGAAGTTTTCCCGTTACATATGCGAGCGCGTCACACCGTGTGAGATCCCATGCCATGCTGCGTGGCCATCTGCTCGGTGGAAATGTAAGCAGACACAGGTTGGTGGGAGAGGAACTCTCAGAGAGGTTTCTGTGCTGCGCTCCTACAGGAGGTGGCATGGAAATTATTGTGCATTGGGTACAGTTATGCAATATAGTTCATAATTCATTTTTACACAGCAATATGGATGGTGTTTCATGCCAAAACCAAGCAGGGGAACAGCAGTAACTGGTACGAAGACAATCCTGGGCCTGTTGCGTAAGACTAGCATTGCTTACTAGTTGCGAACAAATCTGTTTTACTTTTTTGCTCTAAGATTAAGTCAAGTGCTTCTGAGAAAATCTTCATATTTTTAAAATCCATAATCAATTATAAAACAATAATAACAGCCAGACGTCCTTCCTCAATTTTTTTATTGCATAGAAAATGTTGGATGGAAACACCTTTTTTTTCTTCCCCCAAATGAAATTTTTAAAATGTTCATTAAAAATTTATATTTTTAATGTTGTTATCTAACAAGAAGTGCATATACTATGATGGAAACATGTTTAACAAATAATTTACTAGATGCACAAAAAAGGTCAAGTTTAACTCGATGTGGCTGAATAATTTGCTCAAATGATTATTTAAATTGAACTTTTAGCATTCCTGGCTTTTAGTGTAAGACTAGCATTGCTTACTAGTAGCGAACAAACCTGTTTTACTGCGTTTGCTCTAAGATTAAGTCAAGTGCTTCTGGGAAAATCTGTATTTTCATATCCATATTCAAATATAAAACTATAATTACAATAAATAATAATAGCAAGATGTCCATCCCCTCATTTGTATTCAAATTTGGGAGAATTTAATAAAAATGCTGGATGTAAACAAGTAAAATAAAATATTTTTTAAATGTTCATGAATTTTTTTTTAAACAAAACATTTGACTATTTTTATCTAACAAGAAGTGCATGTACTAAGATGGAAACACATTTACCAAATAATTTACTAGATGCACATCAAAAAGGTCATGCAAGATTAACTCAAAAAATGAAGCGAGTAAATAATTCACAAAAGATTATTTCCATTCGCAACTCTAACTATTGTTTTTGGTCTAATTCCTTTTTGACAAAAACACGATTGAAGCGACTGAACATTCTGGAAAGTAACTGAAGACAATCCTGGCCTTTTGTGTAAGACTAGCATTGCTTACTAGTAGCGAACAAAGATTAAATCAGGTGCTTTTGGGAAAATCTGCATTTTTATATCCATATATATCTGTAATACTAAGATGTGACTTATAGAGTATCTATGTTTTTGGTAACACTTCACAATAAGGTCTCAATTGTTAAAAACTAACAATACTTCAACAGGATTTATTAATCTTGGTTAATTTCTACATTTACTAATAATTTTTTTAAATTGCACTTGTTAACATTAATTACATGTACTGTGAACTAACAAACAATTAACAATTGTATTTATTTTAACTAACAAGGATGTAAAAATATATTGCTCATAGATAGTTCGTGTTAACCAATGCATTAAACTAATGTTAACAAATGAGAGTTAAATAAGATAGATATTCCCCAACACTGCTATAACTAGCCAAACTAGGAGGGATTTCAGCTGGTAAAGGTGGTGAGAGAGGTCACAATGCTGAAAAAATAAGTTTGTGGCTCAGATCCAAGGTCAGGACTCTGAGAGGGGCAGATGGATGCTGTGAAAGCGCTTATTTACATGCAGTCAGTTGGCGACAATTAAGCGGCTAAATAAGAAGGAATGCTGTTATTTCTTTCTTGGTCTCTTAAAAGGTTCCAAAAAAGGGGGTTTTCTCAGCACCATCTTAGAAGAATAACTCTGGGCTCCCCAAAAAATTATTCTGTGAACAGTTCTTAAAAGAAGCATTTTTTTTAGTGTTAAGAACATTTAAAATCATATAAAGAACCTTCTTTGACTCTTAAAAATAAAGGTTTTTATTGGCATCTATGGTTCCATGAGGATCTTTTAACATCCAATCTTTCTATTCCACAAAATATTCTTTATAGTGGAAAAAGGTTTGTCAGATTATTAAAATGTTCTTCAAACTAAGAAAAGTGGCATCACTGGGAAAACCTCTTTTTTGGAATCTTTATTTTTGGCTTTTATGGCTCCATGAAGAACCTTTTAACATTCATAGAACCTTTCCATTCCACAAAAGATTCTTTACACTCTTAAAAATAAAGGTTTATTTTTATTGGCATTGATGGTTCCATGAAGAACTATTAACATCCATGGAACCTTTATGGTTATGTATAGCAGAAAAAAGTTCTTCAGATTATTACAATGTTCGTTTTAGCTCTATCTAATAAAATGTGCAGTCATTTACATACATTTCCAGAACATAAATATGAACACTGGACAAAGCCAGATTCAAAATTCTTGTTTCAGTCTATTTACATATTAGAGTTAAAGGTTTTTACAGAGGGGATTTTGGATTTCTGTTTTTATCACTTCGTAATTCAGTAAATACTGTCAAAAGCCCAAATACAGTCATTTTCACTATGCTTTTAGGAATAAAATGTTGTATAAATGACATATGAACAAACCCCTCTATAAAAAGCCTCAGAATACAGAGAGGAATAAAACTTTAAAATTTGGTGTATGTGAGTGCTGCTGAAGTGGAGAAACAAACTCATTTTGAGTAAACGGCCTTTAAAGATATGCAGTGTAATTGAAATCTACAGACATAAACAGATAAAGTTCAATGAATGACATATGAACAAACCCTTCTATAAAAACCTTCAGTATATAGACGGGAATAAAACTGTAAATTTTGCTGTATGTAAGTGCTGCAGAAGTGGAAAAGCAAACTAATTTTGAGAAAATTGTTATCGAATATAAAATATTGCAACTGAAATCTACAGAAGCAAATAGATTAAGTGCAAGAAAATAAAATAAAAAAAGTGTAATTTGCCTTAGTCAACACATTATGAAAAGCAAAATCCCAAAATTTACCAGTGCATGAAAAAAAATAAGTTTTTGTCTTGCTTTATTTACTCTTTTGGACAATTTAGTGATTCTATTAAAGTGAAAATTTCACACATGAATTTTGACATCTGCTTTGTGATTATGGGATTGTCAAATTGGCCCTTTGGGGTTTGGACCCTAGAGGGCGACACTATCAGGTGCATAAGGAATGAAATGTGTTTTCCACCAGGGTAGAACATACAAATGTGCATTATATTCATTATACTGTTCAAAAACAGTAGTGAAACTACTCTTTTCTAAAAAAAAAATATATATATATATATATATTTTTCTGATTCATTAAACAAATAAAATAATTGTGAAAAAACAACCAATGCATTTCAGTTCATCTCATAGTTTAGAATACAGACCATCTAATCAATAAATATAAAGCCACCGCATGATAATGTTAAATGCACAGGCATTCATTTTCTAAATTAAAGGTTTTTTGTTCATGTTATTTAAGTAGTTATAAAAGATAATAATATCCGTACTGACCTGTGCAGGGCTGCATCTTGGTTAGTCCATTTCAAATTTTACTTTTGCCTAAAGAAAAAGACAGAAAATATATTATTATAATTATGTTCATAAACATTTCGGTATTTGTTTAAAGAAGTAAATCATCAATACGCTTAATTGATGACTGTGACAGAGGTTTATTTAATGAATTATTTATCAAAGATCCACAAAAGGTGAAGTAATTAGTGATTATTAAATCAGCTGATTATGAAAAACTGAACGGGAGGTTAAATGTGAATATGCAATTCAAAAAGACGTCCTGCAAATTTTATATTTGGCAATTCTGCAAAAAAAAAGAAAAAAAAGACATGACATTAATTGGAAAAATGCCAACAAATTTTGAACGCATTTCTCATTAAAGAACATAATCTGCATTTACAAACTAAAAATGAGCTAGTACAAATATAAAAATACAAGGCGTCGTAACTTAAAACAAAGATGAAATTTTTTTTTGGAAAAACAGAAATTAGTATTATCTAATGAATCCAGTATGGACACATTTATAATAATTAAACAAGAATGTCTGAATGAAAAAAAAACAAGCTTATAGAGTTCAAAATTTAAAATATGTTGCGATTTGTTAAGATTTGTATTCTTTTATGCATTAAAATAAATTTTCTTTGACATGCTTTATTATAAACATAAGTACTGTGTAGAGTGTTTTTTTTTTAAAGAGAACATATTTTAGATAATGAATTGTAAAATATAAATTTAAATAAAATGCAATTTTTTTTGACCGTTAAAGCGTTTTTTTTTTTTTTTTACTTTCGTGCAAAATCTTCAAATATCTATTTACAGTTTTGCACATGAGCATGATAAACATGTAAATTGTGGGACTATAATTGTATTTTAATTATGTAAGTGACTCTTCATGCACACGAACACACACTCTTTCTTCCTTTTACTTTGTCTCATTTTTCTGTAAAACATTTGGTGCAAATTGCAAAAACACGAAAAGATGTGTAAATACGTTTTGCCACTAACGATCGTGGATTATCTAGCAGTAAATGACCCAATAAATCTGTCAGCTAACACAAATTATCCTAACATTGTGGTGAACTCAATGAAAGTTCGGACTTTGGAGAAGAGAAACGAATTATGATGAAATATAATGCGTTATATTTCGCGAACATGTGTGTGGTATATTTAAAAATGTACGGAATGAATGTTGCGTGTGTTTGTATTGCACTGGTAATGTCTCAAACACATTACATGCAAAACATCAGAAACAAAGACAATTACTACAAATTTAATAGGATTAAAAATACTTAAATGGATTTAACCAAAACTAAAATGCAGTACAATAAATGTCCTGCAGTGCATCATAAAAGCCGTTATTTTGGGACTAAACTGTCTACAGTAGGTTAGACAATACACACGCTAATAGACAACCATTCACAATCACACACTAAAAGTGTCAAAATGTTATACGTGTTATAATATCTGTGATTCTGGTTATTGTGTGTTTGCTAGTTTAGTTTGAAATATATTTAAAATGTAAAAAAATTTAACATTTGAAAATAAAAAGGTGAGTACACACACACACACACACACACACACACACACACACATATGCTGACGACAATGTAAAACACACATATATTTTACCATTAAAATTATACAGATTTTACATAAAGCTAATTATAATTAATAGACTAACTCTAAAACCTGTACGAATTGTTTTGCACTTAAAAAACATAAAACATTGATTTCATTTATGGATCGCTTTTATCTAAGTGAGGACCTCAGATACCTTCAAAAGGTAAAAGTGTGTGTCCATACACTGATATAATCCAGTGTTTCAGTTTTCAACAAATGTGCACAAAATAATTACAAAAATATGTAAAAAGTTGATTTCAATTATGAAATAAAATCAGGACGTGTGTGTGTGTGTGTGTGTTTTGCTAAATAAACTACTTTTGACAGAACATTACTGTCTTAAAATATAGTGGCAACTGTAAAACAATTAATCTGCTGTCTGGGGTTTAATTTGGTCAATATAATAGATAAATTTTTTCTATATTGACTTAAAATACCGATAGAGCTCGATTTTTTTTCACACACACACACACACACACACACACACACACACACACACACACACACACACACACACACACACACACACAGATAATCCAACCAGAAAGAAAGAAAAATGAGTGGAAACACACCAGAAGAACGCAACTTTCTGCAGAAAAAGTATCTGAAACTTTTCATTCCACACAGTTTCTGAACATAAACAGTGGATTTATTTTTAGTTCTTCTTTCCATCAAACATTCATTTGGTTGCTTTAAAGTCTTGCATTAAAAGTTCACTTTAACATTTCAAAACCCTGAATGCTGCAGGATTATTTATTCACGAACGCAAAGTAGACTTCTCCAAATAATCCAGAAAGGACTAATAACACTACAAATAACCAAAAAAATTAAACGGCGTGTCCAAGTATTTTATGCCAAAATGGCGCTGGTTCACATGCGTGTCTGAACTCAACACGCTAATTTTGAATTCTGGACATGAACGTGAAAAAACAAGGGGGATTTTTGTTCACTAACAACTTCAACTTCGGTGTCTTCCTCAAATAAAGTATAATGTGGCTCCTGATGGCTTGGCATATAGTGTACAAGTTGCATGGACTACTGTTATGATACTACAGGAATGATGTACAGAAACGAGCTGCCTAAAACAACATGGTGAGTGATTAATGACAGAACCGATTTTTGTGCTAACTATTTCTTTAACCAGCAAGTTTACTCGACTTCGAAAACAGACTTTCCTAAAACAGACGTTTTCAGAATCTTACTAGTTCATTTAAATTGTCTACTAAACATGTCCAGTAATGGACATAAACGGACATCTTAAATGCAGAAATTAAATTTTAAACATTTGCAGAATAGAATATCCATCTTCATCTCATTTAAGCTAAATTCATCACAAGCATTTTATGCATCTGAACACTAATAAAATAATATTTTCACACTTTGCATAATTGGGAAAAAAATCGGAAATGATGCACCACAGGAATGTTCTGCTAACAAATGAGATTTACCTTAATTTAACTTTGACTTCTTAATGCATCAAGTGTCATATGTCATCTCGAGGTCTTCACTGACTAGCCTTATTAGGCGCAAAATGGTTTGTCGTAGTGGAAATTACACTGCAATTGATAACAGATGAAAAAAATGGTATAAATCATTTTTGCATAATCACTTTTTGTTTAGATCATCATAGTTTTAAAAAATGCAATCATATTTTTACAATGCATTTTCATAGTTTAAGACTAGGGTTCGGACAAATATTTGAAAGCAAACCTAAATGAAAGCATTTCTTAAAAACAAAAATCAAAGTCTGTTGGTTAATAAAAATCAACCCCTGGTTCATAAAAGTGCCTGTACTTAAAGAAACACCCACATCCAACCAATCAGAGTCTCCGCACTTGATTTAAGGAACAGCTCTGACCTTCCAGCCAATGAGAAAGCAGGAAAACAGACAGGCTCCGCCCCCACGATACTGCTCTCCTCACATGCCCTTTCCCTCTCTCTCTCTCTCTCTCTCTCTCTCTCTCTCTACCCCTCGTTCATCCGTCCATCTGCCCCGTTCCCTTAAATCCCTCCCTTGCGGTGACAGAACGAGGCTGGGAAAGAAAACGACAAAAACATTAGACGTTCCTTCAAACACACCCTCACCGTGCAGCAAGGGATGTGTCGCGATATCGTTTTCCTCCATTTCTTCCCAGTGTTCAACACTACGGCAGGCACAATTGTAAGAAATTAAAAGGAAAACGACACAGCAAAAAAGGTTCTGTTTGCTCTGGCTCTTGCTCCAGAAACCCCTCGAGGCCAGACTCGCTGTACAAACTTTTTTTCCCTCCGAATGCAGCGCACGCGCTCGTTCTCTCTCTCTCTGCCCCCTCACTCTTCCTCTCGGCGGCTCACCTAATGAGAGCGCAGAAAGAGAGAAAGCCTGCGAACTGCGAAAATCTCTTTCCAGCTCTTGCGGACTTACTCAACACTTCTCTTTGCAGTCTCTCTGGGGATTGTGGGAAGACTTGTGACATTTCAGAAGGTGGGGCTACTTTCCTAACCAGCGTCTTTCTGTGTCTAAAAGTGTGAATGCTGCGATCGGGCTGTTCTAACATGGCCGATGCACGAGGGCGCACCCGTCCCCTTCGCCGCTGGCTCACGTCTGTCCTCGCACACTAACACACCGCCAAGCAGAACTGCAAAGTGAAAAAACAAGCTTGCGTGGATCGTGCGGCCTGTTGGACATCATCTACGGCGTTAGGTAAAGTGGTTGCATTCTTTAAACGGCTGCTGTCCAAACATGCAAGTTGCACACAATAAAAATATCATTCATCAAATGTTCCTCACTGAATTTTAATCTACTTCGACGAAAAAAAATCCACACAATTTCGACCGAATTTAAAAAAACTTCACATATCCGTCACAGGCAAGTGATCTCCCGACTTCACACAAAAAAGGCTGTTTTTGGTGGTCTGACCTCTGACCTCCACACGTGCCTAAAGAACTGCTCCATTGACTCCCCGCTGGGTCAGACAAAAAGGTCACGACCCCTGGGTCAAAAGCGTTACTCAAGGGGCCGTTCAAGCTAAATTGAGAGGGTGCGACAGTTGTTTGCTTTGACGAGGTAAAGATTACACTCACATTAAGTGTTGCCGACAAGCGGGTCAGACCCTTGGGAATGACCCCTGGGACCTCAGACAGCTCCTCTTATTAACTGCTGCTGACCCTTGACCTCTGGCATCATCCAAGCGAAACCAGGTTCTCACGCTCGCAAACGCTTCTGGAGGGACGCTTCCCACTCGTGCACCTGATCTGCAGAAATCAATAATAGCATGCAAATTTGATATTACATAATTATTTCAATAAAATGCTGGAATTAATTTGAACGCCTTTGGAAACCTCTTCATAATGTTTTTTTCCAAAATGTTCAGCTTAATGAAACATTTAAAAGAAAGCAAGAGAATTTGAAAAGCAATGTTTTGAAAAATTAAAAACTGGTTTCTAATAATTGTAAAAATGCTAGCGTAGCATTTGAAAGAAAGTTAATATAATTAATTATGCAATATAAATGATTACACAAATCCAACATTTCTACCTACAGATCTAATATTGTTGTGTAAAACTTCAGTAGAACTAGCAATTACATAAGACACATTTTTCCCATTCAAATTTTGTGCCCTTAAAATATTAAATATTTATAAATACATACTATGCATGTCCTATGTCTAAAATAAAACATTGTGAGGGGAAAATGAATAGTGTCTTTGTGCAGATGAGAGTTGTGTGTGTGTGTGTGTGTGTGTGTGTGTGTGTGTGTGTGTGTGTGTGTGAGAGAGTGAAAGACAAAGAAAGAAAATATCCATTTCATTTTTCCCCCCTATATCACTCATATTTAGCTTTACTAACTACACTCAATAGTCATTTAAGTATTAATTTTTAATAACTGTTTTCTCTGTGATTATAAAAACATTCAGATAGTTATTAAAACCCATTTTAAGCATTTAAATAGTGTTCAACTGCACAAACTGTGCTAATATATTTACACTAAATAGCCAAATATTATTTTTAGATTAAGATTAGAAATTGTATTCAAAACAACTCCGATGATTCAATGCCTCTCGTCACAGACCGTCTTCATTGATATTCAGTGAACCAAATGCCACAATATTTTCTGATAATACCCCACAAAAAAAAAGATATTCAAAAATATCGTATTCCTCACGCGATGAATAAAGTTAAATCTTCTAGAAATTTTTTTTTTTTCTTGGTTATGCAAATGTTAACCTTTCTTTTTAAATTATTTTACAAACATTCTAAAAAAAAACAAAAAACACTTTTTTCTTGGTTATATGAACATTCCATTTGATCCTTTTGCAAACATTATCGGAATGTTACTTCTGAATGTTCTGAAATGAGTAGCATTTCAAAAAACATCAGTTGAACGTCCAACTACAATGTTCCATAAATGATGTATAAATGTTTTGAGAACGTTATTAATGACCAGATAGCTTTAATCGAACTTTCTATTAACGTTACTGAAAGAAGTGCGTTTAGAACTCGCCAGAGCAGTATCTAAAGTTATAAGAACGGTCCCTGTTAGCTGGGACTTTTTTTGTTTTTGCGTTACACTGAATGCATTAACATCAACCGAGCTCAAAACATCATCTATAATTGTGAAAAACATTTGAAGTCATCTAAAAGCACTGGGACTTTTTGTGATTACAGTAAACAGTTTTGAGCCACTTCAAGTGCAACGAAGCACGCAATTTTGATGTCATTCACAATCCGTGCTTAAAATTCAATCAAATGTTTAGGAAAATTCACATAAGTTGCTTTGGATAAAAGCGTCTGCTAAATGCATAATTGTAAATAATGCAATATCTTGGCAATATGAACTCAATAATCCTTCATGCTTGTAAATACAGTAGCATCAGAAATATTTGGATGCTTAGAAATGACCGTTAAATGGCAAAATATAAAAACGCTAGGATCTTTTCTCTTCACTAGCGTGACTTTTCTTCATCGTGTCTGAAATCTCAGTGAATTTAAATCAGGTGGTGATTTTTAGTGCATGTATAAAGTCAGTTCTCCTCGAGTTCACACAGGTGTGGAGAATCACATTAACTAACTAACTAACTAACTAACCTCAAACAACTACTGGTTTTGTATTTAAAACTTATTGTTGTCAAATGATTTGCTTTAAAAGTGTAATTGTGCATTTTTCTGTACAATAAATGACATCAAATACCCAATCAAATATGTAATGTAGTGACATCCAGACATTTTAAGTATTTCGAGTAACTAGGTGTGAGACACAAAACTGAGGGCCAAACAGCAAAAGTCATGCAGACAAACTGACAATATACAGATTCAAACTGAATAATGTTGGATGTTTCTGATCACAAAATAATATTTAGCATTTTTTCATTTAGCTAGTTTTAATTTAGCCAGTGAACACATTAATTTGGACTGTATTTAGCCATAATAAAAAAAAAGGAGAAAAAAAAGGTATTTTGAAAATTCAGTCATCGCACTCTTTTTATCTAGACTTTGAGGTTTTGCTTTTCTTATAAAAGTATTTGACCACATTTTACATTTAATAAATTGCTGCAATTAACTTCTAGAAAATTCTTGTCCAAACCCTCCATATTTCATTATAAAATATAAAATTAGGTTTTAAGAATAAAATCTACTAAACTAAACTGCATCGCCTCTAAAAAAGTATGGAAATGATTTACTTGTATATTTACTGTAATGTGAATGTGCTATAATTTTAATTAAGATTTAAAAAAAAAGAAAAAAAGATTGTATTATTTGAATTTAAAAGCCACAAAAGATAGACATCAAGTACTTTCAAATAAAGCTATTTTAGAAATAATTGACTATCTAAAAAATATATAAAAACCCTCCATTTACATTCAATTCAAACTGAATAATGTTGGATGTTTCTGATCACAAAATAATATTTAGCATTTTTTCATTTAGCTAGTTTTAATTTAGCCAGTGAACACATTAATTTGGACTGTATTTAGCCATAATAAAAAAAAAGGAGAAAAAAAAGGTATTTTGAAAATTCAGTCATCGCACTCTTTTTATCTAGACTTTGAGGTTTTGCTTTTCTTATAAAAGTATTTGACCACATTTTACATTTAATAAATTGCTGCAATTAACTTCTAGAAAATTCTTGTCCAAACCCTCCATATTTCATTATAAAATATAAAATTAGGTTTTAAGAATAAAATCTACTAAACTAAACTGCATCGCCTCTAAAAAAGTATGGAAATGATTTACTTGTATATTTACTGTAATGTGAATGTGCTATAATTTTAATTAAGATTTTAAAAAAAAAGAAAAAAAGATTGTATTATTTGAATTTAAAAGCCACAAAAGATAGACATCAAGTACTTTCAAATAAAGCTATTTTAGAAATAATTGACTATCTAAAAAAAATATAAAAACCCTCCATTTACATTCAATTCTAAAATATAAAACTAGGCTTGCATTTACTAAACTACAATGATAGCATTGCTTCTAAAAACTATGGAAATTATTTCTTGTATATTTACTGTTATAAAGCTTCTTACACGATTCAAGATCATGTGTTGTCATTTTAATTGAGAGTTTCTAAATAATCATTTTAAATAAATATTTTATTTTTTGAAATTAACAGCCACAACAACCTGTACTCAGATATCATTAAGTATTTTGAAATAAAGTCATTTTAGAAAGAATTGACCTTATAGTAAAAAAAAAATTCATATTACATTCTAAAATACAAAATTAAGCCTTAAAAACTATTTTTACTAAACTAAAACGCAGTCTAGCATTGCTTCTAAAAACGAAATAAATGATTAACTCGTATATTTACTGTAATAATACTTCTTAAGAGAATGTGCTGTAATTTAGGCTATTTTTTAAATAATCATTTTAAATAAATATGTTATTATTAAAATTTAAAAGCACAAAAGTACTTTCTAATTTTAGGAATAATTGACAAAAAACTTTATTTTGTATCTCTATATTGCATTTGCACTCAACAAGCCTGCGATTTTCAATGCAAAACCTTTTTCAGTTTATATTAATAACGCACATTCTTTGACACAATTCCAGACGCATTCAGCTCAAGCAGAGGTCGACTGACTTTTACTTGTGAATGTGATGAACTCTACAATCTGTCCGTCTGAGTGTGGCCTCTCAGAGAAAGCTGCTGCGCGCTCACCTAAAGACAGACAGAGCCGGAGTTAATGGGGGGCTTTGGCCCAATAATCCCCACCCCCAACTTTTTCATTTTCTAAAGGTGGAGCTGTCTGTCTGTCCGTGGGACCGTCTCTCTCTCTTGGGTCTAGACTGAGGGGGGCTGGGTGGATCACGTGCGCCAAGCCCATGACAAAAGCCTCTTTTATGAAGAGCGTATGCAGATAGAGCTGCTGCTTTTGTGCAGCGACCCCAAGCTCGGATGGAGAGAGCAGCAGCAGGAGGAGGAGGAGGAGGAGGGAGAGAGAAAGAGAGAGTTAGATGTAGATGCTCTGAGAGCTCGTGATTGGTGTGAAATTGGTATGTGCACAGAAAAAACAACCTGGCTTGCCACAAAATGATTTAAATGTTCATTAAAGAAAGTTTTTTGGGCTTTAAGTTCGTCTGAAAGATGATTCTCAACTGGTTTTGCATCAGGACCCAAGTACACAAATGTAAAAAATAAAATTGTATTAATATTACCATGATCTTTTTAGAAGCAACAATATGAAAAATTATTAGCATGATAGTTTTTTAATAATACGAGCTCTTGGTCTTGAAGCCCTAATTTTAAAAAATTCAATAAATAAAAAAAATCCACATTCGTCATTGTTATTAATGTTTGTTTTAGCCATAATATAAATTCAAATCATTTTACTTTTTTTTCTACACTTTGATGTATTGCTTAAGTTTTTCTTGTTTTTATTTTCACATTTTGTTTTAATTGTAGTTACATTTTTAGTAAATGCTTTTGTCATTTTTATTAGTTTTTTCCCCTTCTGTTTTTAGCCATTATATAAGAATATAGAAGTCATCACACTCTTTTTCTAGACTTTGAGGTATTGCTTTTTTTCCCATTTTAATTTTAGTTACATTTTTTTAGGGTGTTTTTGTTTGTTTTCATTAGGTTTTGTTTTTTAAAATTTTTATTAGGTTTAATTTCTTTTTATCCCAGTTTTAGTTTTTATTTCCAGTATTTGTAGTGCTTATTTCAGCTCATTTCAAGAATATTTAAATATTTGTACTGGAAAACTAAATAAAAATTCTAAATAAGAAAATTATTTTAGATCTAGTTTTGAAAACGAACTTCATTATTGTGCGTGTGTTTTTGTGATTAGTTAAACATGTTGATAATTCATGTAATTCTCTATACCTGTGTTTACTTTGGCTTCAAACATCCACTAAAAATCACCAAAACACCAGCTGATTGAGCTATTTTTTGAAACTAGTTCGAACTTCATATTTTGTTTTATTTCAGCTATAGTTTTAGTTAACGATAACCGCACTACAACTATTCACGTTATAAAATCATTGACAGCCAGAATCCATTCTGCTTTAAAGAACATTTCAAGTGACAGACGACAAAACAGCAGCACGCCCAATTAACAAAACGTAATTGCAATTTGGCTTGGATGCTAACATAGTTATTGGTCTGAATAAATGTGAATAATTTGTCAGTGCACATTAAAAAATGTGTCCATAATCTTTCTTTTTCAGCTTTATTATCAATTTTTTTTAACATTCATATCGAAACACTTGCATTATGGAATTAAAATAGTTTGCAAATGCAGTTTCATGTCAACTTCAAGGTAATTTTTGGACCTGTGGGCCTTAAATGAACAACATCTTAATTTAAGAATAAGCCGCACTCATGCATTCTCACCCCGCACACGTATGTCAGCACACACACACACACACACACACACACAGCTCATTAAACACACGGGAGCCCCGGCGATGCATGACTGTCTGAGGGTTGATTTGTCTTGTGCCACAGGGAGAAAGAAGCTGGCACAGACCCTCGCCTGCCATCTTACACACAACCGGCACGACGCTGGAGACACAGCAACATCTACACATTCGGGCACTGCAAAATGTCTCAATGTCACCACATTAGACGCAAAATATCAAACTTACAGATTCCTCATCATTCCTGTCCAAAAAAGTCTCAATATCTCAATCAGCTGGTGATTTGGTGATTTTTAGCCAAGCTAAGTAACCAGAGAATTACATTAATTATCAACATGTTTAACTAATCACACACACACACACACACACACACACACAATAATGACTGTGTTCATTTTCTACACTAGATCTAGAATATTTTTCTTATTTAGAATTTTTGTCATTTTCCAGTACAAAAAATCTAAATATTTTTTAATTGAAATTTGTATTTACTTTAGAAGTACAACTACTATTAGGTATTGTTTTCTGAAAAAAAATTAATAAATAAACAAAATTAAGGGATTTCATGCTTAAAAGAAGAAGAAGAAAAAAATCTACCAATAAGGCAAGAAAACTTAATTCAAAGGAAAAACAAATGTATATTTTTTTACACATACTGGCAGATATTTGCCTTGTTTTCAGTAAAAACATTTGTAATTTTTCTTATTTACTTGAGATGCAAAATGACATTTTGTTTCTCAATTTAAGAATGTTTAGATATTTGTACTGGAAAACAAGAAAAAAATACTTCGTACTTAGTGTGCATTTCACACCAGACAAACTTTTTATGTCGAATGATTTGCTTCAAAAGTGTTCTTGTACATCTTTATAATGAATGACTTAAAATAAGGAAATATGTAATGCAATTACTTTTTTTTTTTTTTTTTGCATCTAAATGCATTTGGGGAAAGAAAAAAAGGGTGATTTCACCCTTACATGCATGTGTATGGGTGTGTATTCACCCATACACATGCATGTAAGGGTGAAATAAAAAAAAAACGATTTGTGTGAAAAATCTGTTATATCAATACTTGATATATGGATAATACTTTGATATTTTATTATATAATGCAATGGCATTCAGACATTTTGTGTCTATTTAGTGTCTAAAAAGGCACAGAATAATAAAATGAGAAAGAAAGAGTTTTTTTTTCCCAGGTTGACCTGCAAACTCTAGCGGCTGCAGTGAATGTAAATCACCCGAACTCACTCACACAAACCTGAAATGCTATTCAAATGAGACGGCACTGAAATCACAGAGACAAAACTGTCCCAGAGCAACACAAACACAATGGTAAGACTGTATGACTGGCTCAACGATCCTCAAAAAACATACATACTTTTAATTTTTTTGAAAATGCCTACTTTAGACCATCACATCAATTCCTTAAAGGAATAGTTCACCCAAAAATAAAAATGGCTGAACATTTACTCACTCTCAGGCCATCCAAGATGTGGATGAGTTTGTGTCTTCATCAGATTTGGAGAAATGTAGCATTGCATCACTTCCTCACCAATGGATGTGAATGGGTGCCGTCAGAATGAGAGTCCAAACAGCTGATAATAACATCACAATAATCCACACCACTCCAGTCCATCAGTTAATGTCTTGTGAAGAGAAAAGCTGTGTGTTTGTAAGAAACAAATCCATCCTTAAGCCGTTTTTAACTTCAAACCGATAAAGTCTATAAATAACGCTTCCTCCAGTGAAAAAGTCCATCTCATCTGAATCAGGGGAGAAATCTGCACAGATCAACCACTGTTTACAAGCCAAAATAGCTCTAAACAAGCTGTGTGTTTGTAAGAAACAAATCCATCCTTAAGCCGTTTTTAACTTCAAACCGATAAAGTCTATAAATAACGCTTCCTCCAGTGAAAAAGTCCATCTCATCTGAATCAGGAGAGAAATCTGCACAGATCAACCACTGTTTACAAGCCAAAATAGCTCTAAACAAATGTTAATTGATGGACTGGATTACTTGTGGATTATTGTGATGTTTTTATCAGCTGTTTGGACTCTCATTCCGACGGCACCCATTCACATCCATTAGTGAGCAAATGATGTAATGCAACATTTCTCCAAATCTGATGAAAAATAAACTCATCCACATCTTGGATGGGTGAGTACATTTCAGAAAATGTACATTTTAGGGTGAACTATTCCTTTAAGGATCCTACAGCTTGCTGAATATGGTAAATACACCACATTATGGAAATAAATTGCGCTTTGAAAACGTGTTTATTCCTGCATAATAAACAAAATACCATTTATTTGTATACGTATGCAGGCTGATAAACATAGCTGAAATATAGACATCACCTTGGATTAAACGCATCGATTTGAGCTTTCGTTAAACTCTTTCAGGTGAACGGATTAAAAACGGCCCTGAAGTGCGTCTCATTGTCCGCTGGAGTTAGCTGACCGTCGTCCAGCGTAACCAAGTATTTCAGGTCACTTCACAGGCAGTTTGTCAAACAGCCAAAAGTCCCAGAATGCCTGGCGAAAGCCCAGCTGTGTGCAGCTCTGAGAGTTAACTGTTGCGACCCCTAACGCACCTCTTTCTCCCCATCTCTTTTCCTCCTCTGCCTTCTGTTTGTCTTTCTAAACAACCGTTTCTCCTTCTGTTTGGAAAATCTGAGCCGCTCGGTTCGACACACAACGCGTTTGTTTTGCTCAAACGCCAAACACAGTAAACTAAACCTACAGATCGCCGATATTTCATTCGTTTAATCGCTTAAAAATGTGTCGGAGCGCCGTGACATCACATCGGACACATTCAGAGATTTTTAAGTGGCTTCTTAAAGGAACAGTTCTCCCAAAAAAGTCCTTTAGTCACTCTCATGTTCGTCAAAAACCTGTATGACGTTATTTCATCTTTAGACACAGCTTTTAACGCTTTTATAAGGATTAAAAAACTATAAAGACTACAATACGATCACTTTATTTGAGGACGAGTGTCAAAATGAAGTCGCTATTCCTTGATCCACGGAAACAAATCCCAGCATACAGGGAACAGGTGTGAACTGTTCCTTTAAGCATCTCTTTTAAAGCAGCTCCAGCGTTCATCTGTTAAAGACGTTTGGACCTGTTCTCGAATCCACCTGCTTTATATTTCTCTAGTCTCTGGAGACCCGGCGTTGTCCAGTTCGCTGCTTTCTGTCCGTTCTGCATCTGTCCCACACCTGCAACTCTGATAGCACAAAGAAAAGACAAAACCAGCCCAGTTCACCGCCACGAGAGACTCACATTACACACACATATATATATATATATCTGTTTTCAGTTGAATTTTTTGAAATTTTGCTACATATTAGATTTTGTCATTTTAAAATATTACTATTTAGGTTTAATTTGTTTTATTCATTTACAGTTAATAATTATAGCTTCAGCTTATAAACTTTTTCATTTGCCAATGCAACATTTGTATTGCCTTAGCATAAGTTACAATTTTTCTTTCTTTCTTATTTAATTATTAAATAGTTAATATATTTAACAAAACTCTTTATTATTACTAACATAATAATAATAATAGAATATTGGCACATATTTATAATGATTTTTCTGGCATTATAAAATAAAATACTTTCATATTAACATGATTTTAATGCTGTCTGCTTCATTATTAATTCTTTAAATTCCTTTTTTTGTTACAAGTTTCACTATATAGTTTTTGTTTTAATAGCAACTGAGTTTAATTTAAATTCATCATCACAAAAAATATATACACACACTTTAATATAATAAAATAATGCTTACATATTAAAATAATTAATATCATTTTATTATGAAAAATTATCATAATTTATGATTTGAATAGATTTTTACTGCATTAACTAATTTTAATCTGCTTGGTTCCTCTAACAGAAGAAGGACTGTAAATATAGAATAATTTTAAAATTAAACGTTAATCAATTGAAAAATATTGAGATGTAATTGAATTTATATTGTCCAGCCCTAAATATTACATCTACAAACTCATACAGAAATATTAATACAGATGTCAAACAATTTGCCACTGAAGCTGATTTGAAAATATGATAGAAATAAATAAACTGGAGTAAGACTTTGCATGCGAGTGATTGGCAGCAGCAGGTCTTCTGTTAAAGAGAGTAGCGCCACCTTATGGATCGACTGGAAACGCATCTGATCTCTTGCTGTCAGTAAATCAGTGCTGCACATGTGTTCAAAAATATGTTTGTCTCCAAAAATATAACAGACAAGATTTACTTCAAGACTATCTGCTGGTCTCTGGCAAAACTAAATATAAAAACAGAACTAGATTTATTCATTTTCTGAAAGAAATCCAAGCGTTTGCCCAAAGAAAACTCACTGCTGGAGTGCTGAGGATGGTTGCTAGGGTGTTGCTATATGGTTGCTAGGGTGTTCTGAATGGTTTTTAACATACTGCTTTATTAATAATAGAGTTGCCAATGGAAACCGTTTGGGAATGTTAAGCAAAGTCATTTGGCTTAAAACCAGACATATATACAGAAAAGGCCAAAAGGCCATAATTAAATATGAATAATTCTAAAGTTAATTCTTAATTACAATTTAGATAATACTTTATTAACTGGTCACTGTTGCTTAAAACAGACACAAACATAACAACCAAGCAGCACAAGTCAAACTTAAATTAATCTCAATATTTTCAAGAAGAAAACATATATGTTTTAATATAGTATTATATATTAAAATTACTTTTTACATTAAACACTACAATTTATTTAATATTTATTTAACATAGAAAAAATATATAAAAACTAACATTTTAGTCAATAAAGATCTCTTTTTTATTGTTTTAATAATTTTATTTGATTTATAAAAATAAAATACACTACTTTAGATGTAATTGGTCACTGCTGTCTATGAGAAAAACAATATTTTATATGATTTAATGTAATATTAAATATATTTGATATTTATATTTGAAATTTAAAATGTTACAATGTATTTTTTATTTTAAAATGTAATCATGTAATTTTTTTAAATATTGAAATATGAATAAAGTAATGTTTTAATAATATTAAAGAAATCTCATTTGGGGTTTTTATTTTACAAAAATGAATGCTAAAATACACTACATGTAATTGCTCGCTGTTGCTTTTAGTTTTTTTTTTTTTTTTTTTCATCACGTTTAACCTCTTAGCTAATTAAAATACTGAGTTTAAAGACATTTTGCATAAAGTATGTGAAGCTCATCTCTGGCAAAATGTGAAACACGCACAAAACATAAATAAATAAAAGCCGAAAGCACAAGGAAGCGACCGAAGATCTGAACATCTGCATCAAAATAATGAAGCGAAGTGGGATTAAACTTTAACCAGCGGTTTTCCAGACAGATATTAAACACTGTCGTTGATGGATCAATATCAAAGCGAAGCTGCCATTAGTGTTTCTGGATTCCAGGACTGACCTTGATCTGCGTCCAGGGAAGCGTCCGAAAGGCCAACGAACCAAACGCTGGCTCGCTCTTCATTAAAACACACGGGCACACGGGACGGCAGACAGGTGCTGTCTGGGTCAGGAGGTAAATAAGAGCACGGACCTCAGGCCAGACGCTGGGCCAGTAAATACACACCGCCTTTCATTCACATGCATAGTGTCTGTAACACAAGACACACAGCAGCTGTAGACAGGACAGAGACCCCTCACACACACACACGAGCAGCACTAACAGCTCTGGGGTCAGAGGTCAACCATCAGTAAATCTGAGCTGATCCAAGACATATACAGATACACGATACACAGCAGAGAATGCATGTAAAATACATGGATAAAATACATATATGTGACCCTGGACAACAAAAGCAGTTTTGAAATTGAGATTTATACATCATCTGAAAGCTGAATAAATAAGCTTTTCATTGATGTGTGGTTTGTTAGGATCGGACAATATTTGGTCGAGATACAACTATTTGAAAATCTGGAATCTGAGGGTGCAAAAAAATCTAAATATTGAGAAAATCATCTTTAAAGTTGTCCAAATGAAGTTCTTAGCAATGCATATTACTAATCAAAAATTAAGTTTTGATATATTTACGGTAGGAAATTTACAAAATATCTTCATGGAACATGATCTTTACTTTATATCCTGATGATTTTTGGCATAAAAGAAAAATCGATAATTTTGACTCATACGATGTTTTTTTGGCTGTTGCTACAAATATACCCCAGCGACTTAACACTGCTTTTGTGCTCCAGGGTCACATATTGTATACATTATCATATGCACTTTTCAATGATGTGGAACAAATTGTGCAGCATATATTTCCAAAGATATTTATGTAACAAATATGCTTATTTTATGTCACAAACAAGTATTAGAATTTGTATGTAGGCCATATTTAAAAGTAGTTTGTGACATTTCTGAAATATTGTGACAATATTACTATTAATATTGTAATATGCACAAATCAGAATTTTTTTTATCAGTGAAAACACACACACACACAAACACACACACATATATATATATATTTTTTTATATAGTAACCAAACATAAAAATGCAATGAGCTACATTGTAAATTTATGGTACAAATACGGTCTTTCTGCGTCCAAAAAATATTAGAATTCAATATGTATGTAGGCCATATTTTAAAGTAGTTTGTGACATTTTTATAGCATTCAGAAATACAGTACACAATGCATATATGCAAAAATGTGACAAGTTCATCACTAAAATGCATACATACATATTTTTAATCATTTTTTTTATAGTGTCCATGACAAAAATGCGCATACAATTATTATATGCACATATTTTCCATGCATTACCATCGTTTCATCACAATTTCACCATCCAGTTAGGCACATCAACCATAACTCCTTTAAAAACAGCTGGAAACCTTGGAGTTATGATTGATGATCAGCTTACTTTCTCAGACCACATTGCTAAAACTGCCCGGTCCTGCAGATTTGCTTTATTCAACATCAAGAAGATCAGGCCCTTTCTTTCGGAACATGCTTCACAACTCCTTGTTCAAGCTCTTGTTCTGTCCAGACTGGACGATTGCAATGCTATCTTGGCAGGTCTTCCAGCCACTTCTATCAAACCTTTACGATTAATCCAGAAAGCGGCAGCAAGATGAATTTTTAACGAGCCAAAAAGAACGCACGGTCACACCTCTGTTTATCAATTTGCACTGGCTACCAATAGCTGCTCGCATAAAATTCAAGTCATTGATGTTTGCCTACAAAACCACCACTGCTTTAAATATGTATTATATACACATATTTTACACGTGTTACCTGCTATATATTTGATTTCTTTAAGAGAAACAAGTCAAATGACTTTTAAAGGCAAGATTTCCTAATATTACAGTTGCCGAACT
This sequence comes from Sinocyclocheilus grahami, assembly GCF_001515645.1. Lineage (NCBI taxonomy): Eukaryota > Metazoa > Chordata > Actinopteri > Cypriniformes > Cyprinidae > Sinocyclocheilus > Sinocyclocheilus grahami. The sequence goes on from NW_015505555.1 coordinate 789,975, forward strand.
GCTAGAAAAATCAAATCAGACGTGCCAAAAAGCCATCAATCCGTCGTACGTCACTGCTTTCAGAGCCCAGAGCAAAAGCCATCCATCGTTCAGAGCAGAAATCCACATTAATGGCATAAACGTGCAAATGAAGGGCCGACCTGTCGAGATCTCAGCACAGCTCATAATTCACACTAAACCCTGCCACCAAACCTTCAGACCGGCAACAAAAGCACTCGGCGGGGCCAAGACACGACGGTACAGCGGGATGTCATCGCCGCGACTAGACCTCGGTGAAATATCACGGCAGAACGACAGGGAACTGCGTTTCAGTCGAGAAGTGTTGATTTTGTCATACATCACGCCAGAAAAGGGCTGACTGCACGCCATTCGAAACCTACATAACAATCCACTTTACCGGTTATACATTAAAGCCCTCGTTTTAATGCATGTACGTTTCATTTAATCCGTCGATTAATGAAACCCACCTAATTCCTAGTTCATTTTCATTCTCGGATCGAAAGCCCATAAATGCAGTCCAACAATTTACGGCGTACTGTTCGCTATAAATTGATTCCATATGTGAAACGTAATATCTGATGCCCAATAGCCCTCCTATGATGGAAATCTAAACTGCAGGGTTTAATCGAAATGTCTTTTCTCTCATACGCAAGGAGTTATAATGGCTTCTGCAAATCTGCAGCCTTCAATGCTTCCAAATCCCCATCTTACAGTCGTTTCAAGACACTGGAGGCCCTTAAAGTGCATTGCTATCAGTTTCACATTTACACATAATACAACTAATGAATCATCCTATCAAAAATATTTGGTTACACTTTATTTTGACAGTCCACTTTAGACATACTACTAACTATAAGTAACTTTGCAACATACTGGTAAAAAATGTATAGCCTGAAAGCTTTGGATAAAAGCGTCTGCTAAACGCATAAATGATTAAATTAAAATTAATTAATTAACTACATGTCAACTAATTCTCATTCATTTGCAACTACATGTCTACTAACTCACATAGGTTAGGTTTAGGGTTAGATTAAGTTGATATATACTTGCAAAGTTTCTTATAGTCAGTATGTTGTGGACCCATCAAAATAAGGTATTAGAATATATTAAGCAGACAGTCTACTAATACTCTAAAGACTGTTAGTTGACATGTAGTTGCAAAGTTGCTTACTGTTAGTAGAATGTCTAAAGTGGACTATCAAAATAAAGTGTTACCAAATATTTGAATCAATATGTTAAATGCATGATTTGAATGAATCCGTGTATAATTTTATTTGAGCTGGAATTCATGCACAGTCTGAATGAACCGATTCACTATGCGGAACTGCTTAGTGAATCTCACTAGAAAAGGCCAATTCATTTGAAAAAGTGAGGAATTTACGCATAAAAGTGAATCGTATAATAATAATGAATCACTCTGCTAAAAAAATTTTTGAGTTAAAAGCAGCGAAAAACAATCAGATTTATCTACAACAATTTTTATGTATTTTAAATTTAAATTTTAAGCTTTAAAATTTTATTTAATGTATGACTTGGATTCCTGTTAGGGATGCACGATATATCGGCCACCATATCGGTATCGGCCCATATCGGCTCATTTTTTCTGTTATCGGTATCGGCCTGATAAGAAAATTTGGCCGATATCTTAAAGCCGATAAATAATGCATTATTTCCTTCAGAGACACTTCAGATGCGCGCTGTTCGTTTGCAGCCTTTTGTGCAATTGTACATTGTAATATTGTGTTTATTTGATGTATATCTGATTTATCTCATATAGAATGCGTTTGGTTAAGTTAAAAAGAGCGCTTCAGTTTACCGGTGATCATCTTTAGCTCAGCACACGCAGCCCAAACAGCAGTGCACAACATTAATAACTATGATTGGGAATGTCGTGTATATAAAATTCTAATGAGAACATTATTATAATAAAACGTTGGGAATTCTTTGGGTTTAGTTGCCGTGTTTCAGCGCGTTGTTATGGGAAGAGCGCATCCACAACAGGATCACACATTCTGACTATAGCACGCAATAACTGCATAATTTTGTACATATATAAGTTGTAATATTATGTTTATGTTGTATTAATATTAATCTCAGGATGCATTTCCTTGAGTTAAATAAGCTGCCAGCAAAACGCTTCAGTTTACCATGTTCATTCAGCTCTTCAGCTTCAGCACGCACAGCTCAACGGCTGCTATTTAAAACAGTGGTATTAATTTGTTACTTTTTCAAAATCATTGATATATTATTAATAACAACAACCACTTGTATTGTTCTCTTATTATTTTCATCAACAGTATGGTTTAGTAATTAAAATCATTTAATTATTGTCCGTGCAGAGGCTATTCCGTTTTATTGATCTATGGCGCATTCATTTTGATTCTTTACACGTGTAATGATGTCCAGTGACTTGTTTGCATTATTTATGCATTATTTTATTTATTTGTAAGACTTTTTTATGACTAAATTTGGTAATGGGAGAGTAAAAATATTTTTAAAACGTACACCGTTCAAACTAGGCTGCTTATGTTGAAGTGTTTGGGATGTGGCTTTTAATGATGAGACCTTTTTTGTAATCAGGCTCTCAAAAAGTATATAACAATTTGGATATAGATTTATCGGCCAACATATCGGTTATCGGCTTTCAAAAATAAAGAATAATCGGTTATCGGTATCGGCCAAAATTTTCATATCGGTGCATCCCTAATTCCTGTATCGGTTAATTTACATGCAGCGTCTGAATAAACTGATTCACATTCAAGCGATGCTGAAATGTACTAGAAAAGTTAAACAAATTTGAAAGTGCTGAAATTACTCATAATATATTATGAGTAATTTATAACTAATAAAGCACCCGATCAAATAAATATATATATATATATATATACATATATATATATATATATATACACAGGTGCAACTCAATAAATTAGAATGTCGTGGAAAAGTTCATTTATTTCAGTAACTCAACTCAAATTGTGAAACTCGTGTGATTAGCTGATTGGCATGTCACCATATTCTAATTTGTTGAGATAGTGAATTGGTGGGTTTTTGTTAAATGTGAGCCAAAATCATCACAATTAAAAGAACCAAAGACTTAAACTACTTCAGTCTGTGTGCATTGAATTTATTTAATACACGAGTTTCACAATTCGAGTTGAATTACTGAAATAAATGAACTTTTCCACGACATTCTAATTTATTGAGATGCACCTGTATATCCGAGTTGAACAGCAACAAGATTTATCTACAAAAAAAATTTGACAAGTGAGTCTGTGAATCGTTTTATGAATCAAAATTTTATGAATTTAAATGAGTTTTAAATAGGAAAAATATAGAAACTCTTTGGTCCTTTTTGAGCGAGATGCTAACGCTCTAATCAGATTCAATGATCTATGCTAAGCTAAGCTAAACTAAAAGTGCTACCGCCAGACCCGGAGATCGGCTGAATGGATTTGAAAACGGTAAAACTCAACTGTTTAACTCTAGGGGAGTTGGAAAATGAGCCCATTTTCAAAAAAAGTGGAGTGTTCCTTTAAGCGATGCAGAAACTTACTAGAACAGTTCAACTCATTTGAAAAAAAAAGCAGAAATCAGCAACTGTCCAAATCGAAGCCATTCGCTCACAAACACACCTCCATCGAAACCGGGCCGTAACGGTTGATTCTGGGCCGTGATCCATTTAAATTCCCTCTGGCATTTAGCTTATGGAAGCAGCACAGAGAAAAGTCCTCGGCCAAAAGCCTATTGCAGAATAGCTCAGCTTTCATTTCAAAGCCCTGTCTTTAGTGGCTTTTTCCTGATTTAACTTTCTTCTGGCCCATTAAAAGTGTTCATAAAATTAGGTTAGCAAGTGTTTTTGCCATTAGCAGTTAGCTTATAAATAGAAATCTGAACTGCTGGACGGGTTTGGGATTGAAGCTAACCGCTAATAATGTGGCACTATGGGAGAAAAAGAAAAAGATCTCTAAATGATCCCGGAGAAAAATAAAACATAGATGGTGATTAAAATGACATAAAGCAGAGAGTGTAGCATGAAATTAGCCGCTCTATTTTAGCAGGGAGGGCATTAATGTGTTTTGCATCGGGCCTCTGAGGTTGCATGGCATTTTTAGCAGCTAGCAGACGGTTCTCATTTGTCATTCGTAGTTGCATGCATGTGCATGAACAGATACACAATTCTCAGCACATGGAGAAAAATGAGACTATATCTGCAAAATGAAATCATAACAGACACTTCTTAAGATTTTATCCCAAGATAATACATGCTTTTATCTAAAAACTTTGAGTCATTCACACAGACACAGCTAACGTTTTTAGCATCTCGAGCCCTGAACCATGTGATATTAAGCTGATGTGTCAAATTAAAAGTATAGTTAAACTTTAACTTTTACTTAAGTAATGTAAGCTGATTTCATATACAAATCAAAAACACTGGTAATGAAGCTAATGCAACAAATTCATAACCTCTGACAATCAAAAGCTACGAGTCAACTAGGGCTGTACGATTTGGGGATAAAATCAAATTGCGATTTTTCTGATTAGAATGACCATTTTAAAAGCATTTTTTAAATTAAAATTAGCATTTTTTTTTATTTCTAAATAAATAAATTAATAAAATAAAAAACCCAGGTTTGCAGTGCTTGTATAGGGATGCACAATTTGGCCAAAATTGTAATTATTAATCAATATGGCTTTAAAGTAGTAGTAGTAGTAGTAATAATAATAATAATAATAATTATTAAATGAAACTATAAAATTACTGAATAAAAAAATATTACATTTGTATTTTTTTATGTTAAAAATTTTTTATTGCCGTTTTGCTGTGCTTATTTGTAGGGCTGCACAATTTGGTTTAACATTTAATAATTAATAAATAAAATAAACAAGTAATAATTTATTTTAAATATTAATAAAATATATAACAAATGATTATTATTCAATACAAACATAAACATTACTAAATAAAAACAAAATAAAAAAATAATTTAAAAAACATTTAAAAAAAAGAATTTTATTTTGCATTATTTTGCAGCATTTACTGCGAACCAAGTCGCTCTGAGATGTTGCCGCTCACGTGTAAATGAACACAGTGCCGCATTTCACTCCGAAACTCAGTGCGTGCATTGATTTAATTAAATCACAGCTAATCATATTGATTTGCTAATCACACTAAAGCTGGCTGCACACTAGACGATTTTCAAATCTTAACTGATTTGAAATCAATGGGAGACAACAGACATGAAGACAGTTTCAACCAATTTTTAGCCTTATAATCCTCTGAACGCGCACACTAGATAATTCGACCAGACCATGAGACCGCACACTTGTCGATTGTCGGGACAATTTCAAGTGACACGAAATCTCACGGAGACTCGCGAGATCAAACGTGACTAGAGAAGAAAAACAAATAGAATACAATCAACGTTGCAAATTGGGTTTAAAATCTGCCTTAAAATCCTATAGTGTGGCCAGCTTAAGTCATATTGGGCTTCTGGTTTTATTCGGATTAATCTCGCAGGCAGAGTCAAGTGATACATTTTACACTTTACATTTGGCAGACGCTTTTATTCAAAATGACTTTAATTACTATATGGTAAAATCTGTGTGCTATGTGGTAATTGTGTTCTTTTGCATTATATGTTATCAGTTCATGCAGTGCTCTGCTGTTCGAGCAACCAAATGCATGCTGGGAATCAAAAGGAATAAAAGGACTGTTGTTGCTTTTTTCCACCACTGGCACAGACAAAAATGCCTATATTCTGTCTGAAATGGACGCAACCGCAATGGTGCTTTTTACTAAGCACTGCAGTCAGAGATGCATCACTAGCACACCAATCAAAATATCCGTTACCATCCGCGCCCGCTCAAATGCCAGCCAATAGGAAGTCTGCACGCCAGGTCCACGTCCTTGCCGGAGCTGATCACAGGCTCCAGGAACGCCAACAGCAAGGTAATTCATTCTAATTAGGCCGTTTGCCATTCCCGTGTCTGTCCTAACTCGGCCAGCTGCTACCTGAGAATGCTGCTCTTCAATCAAAACCAGTGGCCGACTCTTGTCTTTGACCGCTGGGGAAACCATCAGGGCGACAGGGAAGAGCCCGACTCATGTTCGGCTATAAAACAGCACGGCGGTCGGCGGATGTTTAAATAGCCAAGCATGACTCAACCGAAGGTGCTTAACTGTTGTCTTTGGCCTTCCGGCTTGGTTCTTTTTCTAATAATGGCTAAAGTTTCATGCTTTCGAGCTGTAACAACATGGTACAAGGCAGCACCAATGAATATATTAAGGTCTTTCAAGCTTGATCAGGTGTGTGAATCTCAATTTGACAGAATGTATCCAAACACACAAATCACATGTTGAGTAAACAGAGATATGTGTTCATAATTTGTAGATTTTCTGGAGAGCTCTGTACTGGACTGTACAATTTACAGTTTGTATAGCAAACACATTGGTTCTCTATTGGCATTCATATGTAAAATGTATACATATGTTGGGTAGACAATGGTATACACACTGATATCATCCAAAACATGAATATTTTAAATTCTAATACGAGATCACAAAATAAGAAGCTTATAAAAACAAAGAAAATTCTAAAGGTTTTCAAATTTATGTAACTGCCCTAATATTATATAGCACTTTTTTTGTCCTGGTATTTTTTAATTTATTTAATTTGGATTCTTTTTGAATATAGCCTATACGTTTATGTTAATTTTATGTTTTGTTGTTGTTGTTATTCTGTCTTACATGCTGTACAGCATTGCCTTATTAAAAAAATTAACATTTTGAGTTATGAACAACTTTAGAGGTATGAAATTTCAATAATCACACAAAATACGCAATAATTCAATACGATCTCAAACCAGAACTCTAATTAGAACTTTTTAATAGCAAATGCATTTATATCTATAATAAAAGTCATTTTTATGAGTTTTAATAACTGTCAAAGCTTCACGAGTGAAATAAAAGCAACATGCTGAAATCTCAAATGTGTTTGGATACTAAACCTGCTAGAATGGATGCAATTTTGGCAACGATGGCATTGATGTGCATTTTTGTAAATAAAACATTAACATAAATATTTAATTTACATCGTTTGTTGAAATCCATACGAACCTCAAAGGATTCATAAACATTTGTATGTCTCAGTATTATTTTAGTATTAGCCTAATTATAAACTCTTTAACAGAATTCAATAATATTTTGAATTAGCTTTTGTTTGCATATTTTAAGTGATATGTACTTGTAAATTGTATTCGTTTTTTTATATTTCCTTTTTTTAAACAAATTAGCTTCGCAAAACAAGTACTTATTTAATTTCAGTTAAGGCAACACGTCTAGCTTATTTCATTTAACGAAAAACGATTTGTAATAGTTTTAGTTAACAATAACAGCATTATGTCTCTGAATTTGTTCATAAGTAAGAATTTATGTTGATATTTTACTTTTAAGTCTCTGTCCAAAAAGTAGCCCACTGAACGCATGTGGCTACGAATACTAATGAGATCACGTTGTAAATTCACTTTGTAGGAAGCATAAAGCACAGAGAAAGGACCTCTTCAAACTGTTAAGAGCCCTCAATGAGGTCTAAATCCCGCACAGGACACTTAGGGACAGAGTTCTGACCCAATTCACAACCAAACAGGAAGAAATGGCCGAATCCTAACAAGATTTATTTTCATTTGCTTTCAAGACGCGGCGGAGGCAGGAACTAGCTTTCGCTCGCTGTATCTTTAAAGGACTTGAAGTTTTCTTGGCAGCTCAGGGAAGAACGGCAAGTTCAGCCAAAATAGACAATAAAGCAAAGGGGAGGAACATGCCAAAATGAAGGGGGCAACTAGTTCCAGGGCTTCATTTTTCCTTCATGATTCACGTTGGAAAAGAAAGCACTTCCCTGTCCTCAAATGAACTCTCGCCGCGCTCTGCGACTCTTACAAGGAAGTGCTGGGGGAGGGGACGGCCACGCGCATTTTTGCGCGCTCGCAGAACTGGGTCAACTGCAGACGAGTCAAAAGAAGCAAGAGAGGTAAACAAACTGGCGAAAACTCGCACGTACAGACACTCAGAGTCAATGAAAGAGACTCTTTTCTCCTCAGCTCTCGTGACTATCCAGACTCTCGCTGCAGCTGCGCGTGACTCCACTGTATTCAACAGATCGCGCTCTCGCGGCGGCCTCAAGTTCCCTCCAACTGTCCTGAGGTTCTTCTACTGATTATATGCTTTGTAGAGGAATTAAACTGAAATGTTTTCGACACAAGGGAGATGCCAGATCGCTCACTGCGTGCAACTGTAAAAAAACAACACCCCATAAGAAGCTAACGATGCAAAAGCTTACATTTAGTCACTGCAGTTGTGGTTTTGTGACTTTGGAGCATCATTCATTTTAGTTAGTTTTTTATGCCTTATCTAAATAAAAAAATATGTTCTTTTAAATGCATGCCAAATTAAAGGGAAAATGAAAATTCTCTCATTAATTACTCGCCCTCATGTCGTTCCAAACCCTTAAGGCCTTCGTTCATCTTCGGAACACAAATTAAGATATTTTTGATGAAATCCGAGAGCTCTCGGACCCTCCCATATACAGCAACGCAACTGTAATGTTCCCACGCCCAGAAATGAACAACAGATCAACAAATCTTCTCCTCCAAATCACATATTTCGCCATTATGGAGAGTACCTCTGCACGTAAACAACGCAAGCGCATAGATGCTGCTGATGTAGAAAGCGCATGCGCCTTGTTTACCTGCAGAGGAAAGCACGCACATGCGTCGTGGTACTCTCCATAATGGCGAAATACGTGATTTGGAGGAGATTTGTCGAATCAAGCCGTTATTTTTGTTTCCTTTGCGCACAAAAAGTTCTCGTAGCTTCGTAAAATTGCGGCTGAACTCACATGAATGGTTTTACTGATGTCCTTGCTTCGTTTCTGGGCGTGGGAACATTTGTTGCGTTGCTGTCTAATGGAGGGTCAGAGAGCTCTCGGATTTCATCAAAAATATCTTAATCTGTGTCCCGAAGATGAACGAGGGTCTTACGGGTTTGGAAACGACACGAGGGTGAGTAATGAATGACAGAATTTTCATTTTTGGGTGAACTATCCCTTTAAGATTTAAAGCCACTTATGATTATTCGAAAATGATGATATGGCAAATTCTGATTATTACAAATAACATCTACCACCAATGCACGATCACCGCATTGGACCAAAGCCAGTTACCCAGAATGCTTTAGTGATGCACTAATAGGAGCTTTTACAGCAGCTATATGGCACCACATTGAAACCACAGTGACTAAGACGATATAGATGAGTCAAGCGTGCTGCCAAAACCACCAAACCACAGTCAAAACCCACAAAACTATCACTTTTGCTTGAGTCACTTTCAATAGCTCTGGCGAGCAGAAGCTGTAGTATCTGGCAGAGCACAGGAGATACTTAGATTCGTCAAACTACACGAGAAAGCATATTCCACATGCAGTTAAAACCATACTGTACAAGTTGCATAAATCATTGTCATTTTAATGTTATAAAGTGGTGCTACACCAATTACATTTTTTTTTAGTGTGCAGTTATTAGAATATAGAATAATCGTAGAAGAATGAAATGTGACCACTGCACTTATGACAATGTGACATGATTTTGACGCAATCAAATATTAGTAACTTTTTGAGTTATTATAATTAAATGTGCGTATTGAGCATTAAATGCTACCTTTTCCTTGTAAAGAACATTCTGTGAATCTTCAATAAAAGGACAGTTAGGTGATTACTCATATTAAATACCAGTCTGTACAATATCTGCACAAAATGTGATCATTTTGAACAGACTGAAGTTATTTTACAGATGACAAGTTGCGTTTTAGAAAATTAGACTTAACAGTGTTCTTGTTACTCCACAAATACGGAGTAAAAATGATAAACGACATATAAATGAAATTATTTTGCCATTCTGTAATGTAAAGTTATCTGCTGACAGTCTGTTTAAGGATTCTGCTCTTCTAAAACACACAGACTGCATTACCAAACTACTATTTACAACATGCACACTTACGGTTATTTTAATTAATTATATTCACAGTTTATGCATCACATGGACACTATAAAATTTACACAGGTCTATGGTAAATATAGTATTGTCGATACAGCCACAAAAAGCAATCAGCCAGTAGAGTACTGGTGTAAAAATTGCAGTTTAATAAGTTGGCTCAATTAAAAATCACTGCGGCATCATAGATTTACTTTAGACATTTATAATGTTTACATAAAAATGTGTATTTCCTATTGAAGCTGATTATGGCATATTTACACTTGTATGCTAAAATAGCTTTCCAATCTAAAGCCGTAAGGCTACTGGTGTGTATTTTCATTTGATACATAGTCAAAAAATCCTATAGAACTGTCTAAAGGTATCATAATACGGAAAAATCCTAACGGCATCAAATTTGGAGAAACAAGTTTGTAAAATCATTAAAAAATTTGCTCTTGTTCCACACTGACCTTTTATTTTATGAGGACCACTGTATTCTCATTGTGAACTCCTGAATGTTCTAAAAAATTGCTGAATGGTTCTAAATGATCAGAATACCAGAAAGAATCCCACAGAATTTTTAATGCAGTATTAAACTATAACAGGTACACTCACCTTAAAAACACCAGGAGGTCATTTCAGAGACTTGCAGTACTTCTGTTCAGTGTTTGAGATCCGTCTGCAATCTCTGAACCAGTTCCCTCAGCGTTCCAGTGAACTTCAGGACGTCCTGGTGAAGGATTATTGTGCTGTGGGACAAAGAGAGAGCCGAACCCACGGTAAACTCCGTGAACTCATTTGATCGCATCTGTGCTTTGCGTCTTTGCGCGTCGTGCCGCTTCTTGGATTACGCGCGGTTACGCACTAGATGCTCCGCTTTCCACCATTTTATATACACATGTAAAGAGGGAAAGCAACTTGAGAAGTGTCAAAATCACCGACTGGAATTTCGGAATGTAAATTAAGTTTGTATGCGGAACGATATAACAGCGATTTTGGAACGAGGGACGTTTGGATGTGGATTTACGCGTCTGTTTGTTCCATCAACGCCCATTTCCCCATGCCTGCTGGGGGAGAATCACCGCGTAAAACATGTTTAAGCTTTATTTCGCTCTGCATGTGTCTCAGTTGAGAGGGAATTAGTTTTTTGCAGCTAGAAGTGAGTATAAAGTACTTCATAAAAACTTTGAGCTCACAGATTATTTCAAACTCACCTGCTTCTCTCCGACTAAAAACCTCGACAGTGATTACCGCAGTGAATATTGGGTAACAAACGCTTCAAAAATAACATTGATTTGGAAACGTTAATTTGAGCTTTACAGATCAAAAGTCATGTAGATGCAAATATGTGTATGACGGTATATAAGCATGTTGAAGTTTAATGACATTAGCAAAGTAAATTATCCAGTGCTATATATATAATTTTTTTTAAACGCATGTATTTAAGTTTTTAAAAACTGACATGCGTTACAGGTTTATTTTTTGTTTTGTATGAATCTATGAATTAATTCTAGAGCAGTAGTGTAGGTGTGTATATATAATGTATTAAAAATATTGATATAATGTATTAAATTTTTGATGTGTGTGTATATATATATGTATATGTATATGTAGATGTATATGTGTGTGTGTGTGTGTGTGTGTGTGTACACTACCGTTCAAAAGTTTGGGGTCAGTATATTTTAATTCCTTTTTTTTAAAGAAATTAACTTTTACTCAGCAAGGATGTGTTAATTGTTAAGAAGTGATAGCAAAGATTTATATTGTTAGAAAAGATTTATATTTTGAATAAATGCTGTTCTTTTTAACTTTTTATTCATCAAAGAATCCTGAAAAAAGTATAATTTCCCCAAAAAATATTAAGCAGCACAACTGTTGCCAACATTGATAATTCTAATAATAAATCAGCATATTAGACTGATTTCTGAAGGATTGTGTTACACTTTATACTGGAGTAACGATGATGGAAATTCAGCGCTGCATCACAGAAATAAATTAGATTTGTAAGGATATTAAAATAGTAACCATTATTTTATATTGTAATAACATTTTGCAAGATTACTGTTTTTTTTCTGTATTTTTGATCAAATAAATGCAGCCTTGATGAGCAGAAGAGACTTCCTTAAAAAGACTTACTGATCCCAAACTTTTGAACGGCTGTGTGTGTGTGTGTATGTGTGTATATATACATAAAACATAAATATAAACAGGGAAACATTAATGAACAATTTGTCAAAAAAGATAAATTACCTATTGCAATGATGTTTTATGCAAGTATTTGTATGTTTATATATACAAATACTGTAATAAATGTCAAAATGTGCAAACATTGGTTGTTATTATTATTTTACATTGGCATAAACTGATGTAGACAGGTTATGTATTTAATCATGTTTTTGACTTTTTTGTCTCTCTCTCTGTTTGTATACAGTATATGTGTGACCCTGGACCACAAAACCAGTCATAAGTGTCAATTTTTCAAAATTGAGATTTATACATCACCTTTTGCTTGTTTGTTTGTTATGATAGAACAATATTCGGATGAGATACAACTATTAGAAAATCTGGAATCTGAGGGTGCAAAAAAATCTGAATATTGAGAAAATCATCTTTAAAGTTGTCCAAATGAAGTTCTTAGCAATGCATATTACTAATCAAAAATTACATTTTGATATATTTACAGTAGGAAATTAAAAAAAATATCTTCATGGAACATGATCTTTACTTAATATCCTAATGATCTTTGGCATAAAAGAAAAATCTATAATTTTGTCCCATACAATGTATTTTTGGCTGTTGCTACAAATATACCCCAGCGACTTAACACTGCTTTTGTGCTCCAGAGTCTCACACACACATACATACACACACATATATATATATATATATACTTTATATTTATTCAAATATATATATAATATAAAAACTTGTTTTATTTTGTTCCAGTTTTAAGAACTAACTGTCCCGAACTCTTTTTGTTTTAAATTCCATGCATGCATGTATTTATTCATTCCAGCTGGATGTGTTAATTATCATTTCAGTATCATGTTGACCTGACAGCACAGCTGTGTTTCCAGCACATGGCAGACAGACAGGTGATGTTTCTTGTCTCTCTGATGGCTGTGCACCAAGTAATGTGATCAATCAGAGGTCCTTCAGAAATGCTGCAGTCACAGGTGTGTCACTCATAAACAAACAGGCTGCCCCAGCTCGAGTTCATGGAGGGCGTCTGTCCCGCTGTGAACTCTCACATGCTCCTGGGAGCTTGTACCTGCGCGTGTCTCGCGTGTTTGGAGACAAAGCGGGAGGATCAGCCCTGATGACCCAGAAAGACGCTCAAGGATGTGCCTAATTAGATTAGCCCAGTGTGACGAACGGGAGATGACGTCATGGCTCTGCTGGCCCGAATAAAACTGCTGGAGGTTAATGCTTAAATTGTGTTTGTGCTCTGATCTGGGATCAGATGACATACTGAAGTGTGTTACTTAATCAGAAACTTCATTAGAGAACCAGGGTAAATGATATGCTATAAAAAATGATTTTTCTCTCAATTCTGATTGGATGAGCCACGTTAGAAGCCATTTGTAAAATGCAGATTATTAATAACATCGTTTATTTAGTTATACAATATACAGTGTTAGATCTTCCCTTACTGGTGGCACAAAAATATCACTCATTTAGCCATTTTATAAGGTATGCACAGCAATTTTGCATCATTCTCTATGGCGGCATAAAAATAAAATAATAAATATATTTTAACATTAGAGTATACTTATATTATATTTTATAATGTAAATATTTTTTATGTTTATAAAAGTTTAAATAAATGTAATTACATATTTAAAAACAATATAAAGTTGTATTTTTAACACTTTTTTTCAAATTTTTTAATTTTATTTTATATTTATTCTCCTTGTGGCCGCCTTACAACCGATCTGGGAAACCGATCTTTCTCACTATGCTCTCTCACTCTTTATTTCTTCTCTAAACGTTGGGCTGTCAAGTTTCTCCTTTTATCACACGACCGGTCATCCCAGTATAGATGCAACATCTGTATTTCATCGCCGCCGGAGTAATGATAAACACACTCTCACAGCTGATCCGAAACCCACATCGCACGGATGGAGGTGAGTGCTGGATGTATTACTGTTAAAACACCTCTGAATTGATTTCTTCAGGCCCTGCTGCTTCCCCAGAGAGGCCGGCCCTCGACTCGCTCTGCGGGATTACGGAGGATTTCCAAGGCTGCCTCGTCCTACGCAATCAGATGAAATGTGCAGGCTTGCAGAGACTCGGCAAATGAAACTTCACTAGATCTGTCCGAAGTCACATAGGGTTAAATTGTGTTGGATGAACAGAAGAATGCTCTTTTCTGTCCTGATTGGTCAGTAGTCCATATGACTCTCTACATCTTCTGAAGTCATGAGATGCTTTGTATGAGGAAGAGATCCAAATTTAAGTCATTATTTACTGACATTTTCCAGTGCACACTCTTAAAAATAAAGGTGCTTCAAAAGGTTCTTCAAGCGATGCCATAGAAGAACCATTTTTGGTTCCACAAAGAACCATTCAGTCAAAGGTTCTTTAAAGAACCATCTCTTTCTTACCTTTTTATAATCTGAAGAACCTTATTTCACCACAAAGAACATTTTGTGAAACAGAAAGGTTCTTCAGATGTTAAAGGTTCTTTATGGAACCATTTAGACAAAAAGGTTCTTCTATGGCATCGTGAAGCACCTTTATTTTTAAGAGTGCAGCTGTCAAATCACATTCACACAGATGTTCAGTTCAAATATGACGTGCTAAATTATGAAATGGTGATGGGGAAAAAAATGCATTTGCGTTCACTTGCATAAAAAACTTTGCATTTGCTGGCAAAAATTCCGCAGTCCCCGAGATATGTTTTTTTCGCTCACAAAGCTTTCATGTTCTCCTGAAAAACTTTGCATTTGTTGGCAAAACTTTCACACTCCCTCAAGAAATGTTGCGGTTGCTCACAAAAATTTCGCATTCGCATTTCGAAATGTAGCTTTCGCAAACAAAACTTTCCATTTGCCTGAGACACTTTGCATTTGCTGGTAAAACTTTCACGTTACATCACGAAACATTGAGTTCACTCACAAAACTTTTAAATTCCCTTAAGAAACTTTGTATCTGCTGGTAAAACATTTGCATTTCTCCGAAATGTTTGATAGAAAAACTTTTGAATTCTCTTGAAAAACATTGCGTTCTCTCACAAAAGTTTTGTGCTTTCTGCAGAAATTATGCATTTGCAGGTCAAATGTTCGCGTTCACCCAGAAACATTTCATTTCCTAGAGCTTTTGCGTTCGTAAATACTTTGCATATGCTGGCAAAACTTGTGCGTCTCCAGAGAAATGTCATGTTCACTCACAAATCTTTTGAATTCCTTTGAAAAACTTTCCCAGAGAAGCATTGCGTTTGCTCGCAAAGCGTTTTTACGTTCCCCAGAGAAACTTTGCATTTGCTGGCAACATTTTTATATTCTCCGAGAAACATTGCGTTTGCTAGGGAAAAAAAACAACACTATATTCCCCTGAGAAACTGCATTTGCTGGCAAAAATTTTACGATTCCAGAGAAACGTTGCATTCACACGCAAACCTTCTGAATTCTGTCTTCCCCCAAGAAACTTTGCATTTGTTTGCAAAACTTTTACGTTCCCCCAAGAAACAATGTTTGCAGGACTTTATGGTCCCTCGAGAAACATTGCCTTTGTTCACAAAACTTAGAATTTTTTTTGTAGTTTTCTAAAATATTGCGTTGGCTAGCAACATTTTTTTACATTGCCCTGAGAAACTTTACATTTGATGGCAAATATTTTTGTGACCCCCCCCCCTCCCCTTGCAAATCTTTTGCGAAATTTGCATTTGCTGGCAAAATATTTTCGTTACTAAGAAAAATTTACGCGTTCCCCTGAAAATGTTGCATTTGCTGCCAAATCTTTTGAGTTTCCCAGAGAAATGTTGCGTTCGCTCACAAAATGTACACATACCTTAAGAAACTTTGCACTTACTTGCAACAAATGCAAGCATACGGAACATAAAACTTTTGCAAGCGAGAACAAGAAAGCAATGTTATTTTTTCCCCTCTCAATATCCCTATATGGGCCCCATAGTGTCTTGCATATTATGATGCAACTGAAAGATTAAAATTTGAGAACAACAACATAAAGGAATTAAATTTTGGTCTTGATGCACCATATTTAAGTTTGAGCGTCTGTGCACACGAGACATTAGTTTTTTTGTGTCTCGTAATTGTTTATAACTTAAGTAACTTGAATAAGCATACCCATAAATCAGATTTCAGAGATTCAGTGGTCAACTTTCAAGCTATAACTATTGTATGACTTTGGAATATAGCGCACGAGTGCTCTTATGGTCTTTCTGGCCTTCGAAAGCCCTTTTACTGTATGAAATGTTGTGTTTCACAGGTTTGGAACGACATGAGGGTGAGTAAATGATGACAGATTTTTTCATTTTTGGTTGTACTGTTCCTTTAAGTGCACAAAGCTTATTTTCTTATGATAATCAGCTCTTTGTGTTCCTAATTCGCCCTTTCCTTTGCTCTTGTTTCTTTCATTAGCTCTCTCGAGTGTCTTTTCAACGGCTCATCACGGCAGCTTGTCCTTTCTGATTAAAAGCGAATTAAAACAAAAGATTTCTCGGCACGGCGACACGCAAAGGCCTGCTTTAATTAGCAGCACTTTGAACCCCGAGCGTGGCGTTGTTCTCGTCACTACACGAGGGCACAATTGGAGGAGATGTGCGCGCTTGCACGCGCAATCAGCGGGTTCCTCGAGTTCTCTCGTGCGCCTTCATCCGTGCGTGCAAACCGAGCCGAGAGCGCTAACAAATCTAATGACTAATGATGTGCAGGTGTTTGCCACCGATTGGCGAGCGCTTGGGGAAAGCTGCTCGTGATTCAGTATGTTTGGCGTGTCGTTTGCGCTGAATGTAATCTGTGTCGGGGGACGAGGGCCCCCGCTAAAACCTGACACGAGAGAGACAGACGTAATCTGAGAGAAAAAAGTCAGTGCCATAAAGCACTACAATGTGCATGGAGATCTCTGCCAGGTTACTGAGGATATTGCGTCACCTGCTGGTGGACAACGAAACTGTCAGTGATTTCAGTGACTTTTATACTTTTATAATATTTTTCTAGTCTAGGCTCTAGACCAGGGGTGCCCAAACTCGCTCCTGGAGGGCCGGTGTCCAGCAGAGTTTAGCTCCAACCCTAATTAAACACACCTGAACCAGCTAATCAAGCTCTTACTAGGCATAGAAACTTCCAGACAGGTGTGTTGAGGCAAGTTGGAGCTAAACCCTGCAGGATACCGGCCCTCCAGAACCGAGTTTGGACAGCCCTGGTCTAGAGCAGTGGTTCCCAACCCTGGTCCTGGAGGCACCCCAACACTGCACATTTTGCATGTCTCCTTTCTCTGACACACCAGTTTCAGGTCTTGGAGTCTCTACTAATGAGCTTATGATCTGAATCAGGTGTGTTTGATTAAGGAGACATGCAAAACATGCAGTGTTGGGGTGCCTCCAGGACCAGTGTTGGGAACCACTGCTCTAGACGATACGGAGACGGATTTTTGAATGAATCAGTTTGTAGCAAAAGGACTTTTAAGTCATTTAGTATTCATAAATCTCATTTAAAATTAATCCGAAAGGATCTTTGCATGTACCATAGTAAATGTGAGATATGTGAAAGTTGTGGTGTTTGCTTTTTTAGTAGTATGTGTGCACTGTAAAAAAATAAAAATAAAAAAAGTAGGGCAAAATGTACTGTATTAATATGAAGCAATATTTTTTACAGGTGTTTGCCTGTATTTTTAAATTTTGCACTCAATTCCATTGTGTTTCTGGGTTAAAAGAAATGTCCATAAAATTATTGGATAATGTCCTGGCAGAAAATTACCAGCAGAGGTGGGCTGTCCAGGTTTAGAAAGTAAAAGTCCTCCTCAGTATTTTGTTCCAATCCCCTATATATGCTAATTAGCACAGTTTTCCGGTCAGGAGGTAGAACTAATTAGTGAAATCAGCTGGCTGAGTTCATGAGTGGAATAAACATATTTATTCATATGGCAGAAATTTTACTTTCCGACCCCTGGACTTTCCGCCTGGTATTACCAGTACAATTTCCTTTTTGTTTTAAAACATAAAAGTGCATTGGTTAGCATGCACATTGGTTTATGAGTATACAAGTGAATACAAATTTCAGCTAAATTAGACTTAAATTCAGTTTTGTGCTAGCCAGTATTGTACAATATTGACCTCTGCACATACTTTGCCCTCTACTGGTTACTACAAAAAAATAAAAACCTAACTAAAACAACATTACCTACCATATTTATACCATATATAGCATGACACATTCCAAATATCCTGGTACCATGGCATTGTGTAGTTTTGTAAGTATTGTTTAGTATCATTGTATTGGTTAGTTTACTAGCTTTGTAAGTGAAGATACGTTTATGAAAGTAATTGGTGCTAATATTTGACATCTATTTATATGGTGATGCTTTACAAGCATAAACATGTTAAACCTAATTGAGATAGCTAATGCACATCTGGTTGTCTAAAGAATTGATTTTTATTATCAAGCTAAATGCCTATTATTTATTATTTCTCCAAAATACTCAATTTTTTCACGTTTCAGGTACCTTCTGAGATGATTCAGCTCTACTATGTTACTGGCAGGAATATTGGTAGGATATTAGTGGTGTGTCTGTGTGTGTTTGGTATCTAATATACTGAAGATTAGCAGCCTGACAGCTGCATAATTTGCTCATTCACAGCCCTGCTGTTTCAAATATGCACACAAAAACGTGATAATAGCAAAAAAAAAAAAAAAAACTTTCTTAGTGGAAAATCCCCAGCGGCAGTTCTTCACAAGTTGAATTGTTCCAGCGATCTCTAATGGCAGCGCTGCGAAAAATATATTTTTGAGAGAAATTAAATAATTATCTCTCGCTGTGGTCTCTAAAACTACAATTAACTTGACGTAGGTTGATGCTGAATTATATTTTCCAAGCATAGCTCCACTTAATAGTCTTGAACGTAACGTTTCTCTGTGATTTAGCCCTGGAGATGTGTCTGTAATGGCATATGGTTTTCAGGCCTAATTAACTTAAATGCAATTGAAGTTTATTGTCTTTTGCATCTAGGGAGAACTGCATATCTCAATTATTAACCAAACTGTCCTCCTTTCGTACTGTCTGACAATTTATAGCGGGATTCAATCAAGTTCCCGTAAGTAAAACCGATGATTTTTACTTTCATTGACGGGAAAGCACTGGATGGTCAGGCCGCTGTGGGCCTCTGGTCAACAGAAAACTTTCTGCAGTGTTCAGCCACGTCCCATTGACAGATTTTGACCAAAAGCAAATAAATTCAGTGAAAATGAATGAGAACATTAGAGCGCAGAACAAAAAAATTAAATTAAATATGCAGTGTGTTAAAGTTCACTATCATTCAGCTTGTAACACTCCAAAGAGAAAGGAACAATTTAAATGGCATCATATGACCCCTTTAAATGTCATGAAATCCTAAAATAAAAAAAGGCATGAAAACCCCAAACTTGGATTTGTTGTCACAGTTTGCTGTTAGTTTGCTGCCTTGAACCAGTAAGACCACCAAATTTTGTTTGGTTTAAACTGGTTTTATTTAGTTTAAAATGCATAAATGTCAATTTTGTGGCTTGTTAGTCTTATATGATTACCTTAGCAACATGCTAATTTCAGACTGCACACTGTTAGATGAGTTATTGTCACTAAAGCCATAAATGGCACAATGTGGATGTCAGATTGACCACATCTTTTATTAACATGAACATAACCATACGTTTACGCTGAGGCTAATTAGCAAGTCACTGATTCTCCATTTATGGCGTTCAGGTTTAGAATAAAAGTTTTTGCAAGTAACACCCTCTAATCTGTGTTGTCATGCTGTCATTTCCCTGTGTTTCTCTAAGAGCAAAGCTGGCCTATTTGAAATCATGTTTATACGCATAGCAATTGATCGCTCACACAATTTATTCAATCAGAGTAAAAGCTAAATCTTCCTCAGACTCACGCCACGTACCCATAGTTTTAGTAGCTTAAATAAATGTGGATTTCTGTCTCCACACCAGCTTTTCCAGACCCGTAACAGTCATCTGTCACTCATCGGCCCAGAAAACAGCACCTAATGGCTTTCACAAGTCAGCGTGGATTAATTGTTTATAATTCATCAGCCAGGCCTGTTTGAGTTCAAATTGAGAGCTGAGCTCATTTTGCATACATGGCGAATTTAAAACCAGCCTAATGTGGAAAATGAAACACTAGCATTTGAAAAACACAACTTTATTAACAGGTCTGAGAATGCCATTGACATCCACGTTGACGATGAGGTCATGTTTACACAGCGTCTGCTTGAAGACGAGTCCCAGAATGCATGCACACACACACACACACACACACACACACACACATACATTCATACGATGCTAACAGTTGTCTTTTCCCATCTTGCAGTCAGTAGACATCAGACAGAAGCTCATAGATGAACCTGTAGATCTTCTTCTGTAGACCACAAAATCACAGACCAAACAAGCAAACAGAAAAGTCCCTTCTTAATAAAAAAAAAACATGCATATTATTTCTTGATTTAGCATCATGCTAACAACAAACTCTGTTAGTATCAGTTGTGAGTTAAGTGTTCTGTGTCTTCATGTTGTGTACAGAGTTGTTCCCTATCTAGTGGATTCCAGATCAGTGTTTTATGACCTTTAAGATGCTGTCTTAGAAGTTGGCTTTCTAGTTAGTGTGTAAACAGCAAAGTAACATGTAAAACAGCGCTAAAGTGTTTGCGGAAATCAACCCTGTATTAGAAACCATCTGGTTTGCAGGTTGTAGCTGGTTTAAATTGGTCTTGTTTTGTGGTCAAGCTGGTGTTTAGCTAGTCAACCATGTGACAAGAGCCACAAAACCTCCCTAAAACCATCAAAACAGACCAGCGTAAACCAACACGCTTCCCTAGGCTAGTTGTTGCCTATCTAGTGAATTCCACATCAGTCACTTTTGAGGTTTCATGTCATTTAAGACGCTGTCTTAGCAGTTTACTTCCTAGTAAGTGGGTAAATGGCAAAGTAGCATGCTTAACTGGTTTAGCTCTTAACTGGTTTCAATTGGTCTTGTTTTGTGGTCAAGCTAGGGTTTAGCTATTTGGCTGTGACGGGCCATAAAACCTCTCTAAAACCATCAAACTGACCAAAATAGACTGATTTGAACTGCAAGGAAACCGACAAACTAATAGGCTAGATGTTCCCTATTTAGTGGATTCCAGATCAGTCACTTCTGTGGTTTCATAACATTTAGGATGTTGTCTTAGAAATTTGCTTGCTAGTTAATGAGTGAACAGCAAAGTAGCATGTTTTAAAAGAGCTAATAAGTTGTGGAAGTGAGTCCTGCTTTAAAGACAATCTTAAACCAGACTGAAGTGGTTTTCGGGTCATAATTGGTTTAAATTGGTCTCCTTTTGTGGTAAAGCTGGTGCATAGCTAGTTTTCTCTAAGACCATCAAAACAGACTAGCCTAACCTTATTTGAACTGCTAGAAAACAGCTTAACTACCCCAGGGTAGTTGTTCCCTATACCTAGTGGATTCCAAATGAGTCACTTCTGAGGTTTCATGACATTTAAGATGCTGTCTTAGAAGTTAGCTTCCTAGTTAGTGAGTAGACAGCAAAGTAGCGTGTTTTGAAATGGCGCTAATGTGTTCGTGGAAGTGAGTCCTGCATCAAAGACAATCGTAAACCAGACTAAAGTGGTTTTCAGGTCTCAATTGATTTAAATTGGTCTTGTTTTGTTGTAAAGCTGGTGTTTAGCTAGTTAGCCATGTGACAATAACCGCAAAACTTCTCTAAAACCATTAAAACAGACTAGTTTAGCCTGCTTTGAAAGGCTAGGAAAGCAACAAACTACCTTTATTTTAGCATGCTAAATTAAATTTCACCAGCTTTTGTGGATAAATTAAAAAAAAAAATTCTTGAAGGCTAACACTACGGGCTGGGCTAACTGAGGCAGGGAATTAAGATGTAGTCTTATGCTGCCTTCAAGTTCTGCTGGGACCTTCGTACTTACGAATTATGTAATTATGGCGTCAGGTGCATTCAAGTCACTTTGGTCGGAACAAGATAACAATTTAACTTTTCTACATAAAATTAAATGATTTTAGATGAACTCTACATCTACAAAATGATGAATAAAGAAGTGCATCGTTGTGTTTGTGCTTTTTCTGTTTTTATTCAATTTATGAAGGTGATGTAAACTGAATCATTATATATTCTATGGTAATTATACAATAATATAATATTTTGTATACGTAACTTATTTAGTTTTATTGTACATTACAAAAAATAAAATTTTTATTAAATTCAACAAATTTACTGTCAATATCTATAGTCTTTGTCTGCGTCCATTGCATCCGACATGTTTTTTCACTGACACGCTCACTGACAAACGCTGTAATAACGACTTTGTGGTGGCGTTCATGTGCGTTCAACTTGTAAATACGATCTATCCTTCATGACTTGAAACCATTATTAGATGTTAGCTGCCTAGCTGGGGAGTAGACAGCATGTTTTAAAACAACGCTAATATGTTCATGGAGTCAGTCCTGCATTAAAGGGGTGGATGATTGCGATTTCACTTTTTTAACGTTAGTTAGTGTGTAATGTTGCTATTTGAGCATAAGCAATATCTGCAAAGTTGCGGCGCTGAAAGTTAAATGCAAACGGAGATAACGTCTTTTACAATTCTAGCAGTTTAATTCCTACAAAAATGGCTCGTAGGGACTACAACAAGTTACCTCCTGGGTTTGTGACATCACAAACCCAGATAAACCCCGCCTCCGGGAACATGCAACAAAGGGGGCGAGGCCATGCTGCGCTGCTTTAGAGAAGAGGAAGAAAACTAGGGGGGCACGGAACAAAATATTCATATATGAATCGCGATTCTGTCTTCTAATGATTCTAATGGATTCACAAGTTTCAAAATCAATGTTCTAAAGCAGCGGTGCTTAATCCTGTTCCTCGCTTCCCCCTGCTCTGCACACGCTCTGCATCTCTCTCTCTCATTGTGCTCAGCTCCAACAATGAACTGTTCCAATTATACACTTATTTTCACATAGCTATGAGAAGTGTTAAACATGGACGCGCGTGCGGTTGCCGTACTGTATTAAAGCTTTAATCAGGATAAAACCATATATTAAAAGCTAACAGAAGCAGTAGCATTTACAAATAACTGCGTATCTAAAAGTATGAGACAACAACAAACAAAAAACATGTGTGTGTGCAAGATGTGCTTGCACAGGTTCTGCACGATCCTCTTCAATAATATCCTCTGCTTCTCAACTGGGCTCAAACTGATAAGCGATATAGGCGACGCCATTGTTTACAATACAACCAGAGCACATGCTGCCGAGGTGAGGAGCGGGATGTTTAGAAGTGCACTAGAGACGGTTTAGCCAATCACAACACACTGGGCTAGCTAACCAATCAGAGC
>NW_015505555.1:825250-833273 GCF_001515645.1 Sinocyclocheilus grahami
GTGACATCACAAACCCAGATAAACCCCGCCTCCGGGAACATGCAACAAAGGGGGCGAGGCCATGCTGCGCTGCTTTAGAGAAGAGGAAGAAAACTAGGGGTGCACGTAAAAATCTGTTCACATATGAATCGTGATTCTTTCTTCTAACCATTCTAATGGATTCACAAGTTTCAAAATCAATGTTCTAAAGCAGCGGTGCTTAATCCTGTTCCTCGCTTCCCCCTGCTCTGCACACGCTCTGCATCTCTCTCTCTCATTGTGCTCAGCTCCAACAATGAACTGTTCCAATTATACACTTATTTTCACATAGCTATGAGAAGTGTTAAACATGGACGCGCGTGCGGTTGCCGTACTGTATTAAAGCTTTAATCAGGATAAAACCATATATTAAAAGCTAACAGAAGCAGTAGCATTTACAAATAACTGCGTATCTAAAAGTATGAGACAACAACAAACAAAAAACATGTGTGTGTGCAAGATGTGCTTGCACAGGTTCTGCACGATCCTCTTCAATAATATCCTCTGCTTCTCAACTGGGCTCAAACTGATAAGCGATATAGGCGACGCCATTGTTTACAATACAACCAGAGCACATGCTGCCGAGGTGAGGAGCGGGATGTTTAGAAGTGCACTAGAGACGGTTTAGCCAATCACAACACACTGGGCTAGCTAACCAATCAGAGCCTATCGCCTATTTCTGAGGGAGGGGCTTCATAAAAGCAGGAAATGATCAGCGCTTTTATAAGAGAATGGACAGAGCGGTGTGGAATAAAGGTAAATTATGAGAAAAATAATGCGTTTTTTTTTAAACGAAGCATTAACACATGTTAGACTGCACCCCATAAACACAATCAAGCCTAGAAAAAAAAAACAGTCAACCACCCCTTTAAAATCCATCTTAAATCCGACTAAGCTGGTTTGCTGGCTTAAATTGGTCTCCTTTAATGACCAAGCTGGCGTTTAGCTAGTTAGCTGGCTGGCCTCCGAGCCTTGACTGTGTGACAAAAGCCACAAAACCACTCTAAACCCATCAAAACAGACTAGCCTAGCCAGATTTTTGTGGAATAAAGGTAAATTATGAGAAAAATAATGCGTTTTTTTTTAAACGAAGCATTAACACATGTTAGACTGCACCCCATAAACACAATCAAGCCTAGAAAAAAAAAAACAGTCAACCACCCCTTTAAAATCCATCTTAAATCCGACTAAGCTGGTTTGCTGGCTTAAATTGGTCTCCTTTAATGACCAAGCTGGCGTTTAGCTAGTTAGTTGGCTGGCCTCCGAGCCTTGACTGTGTGACAAAAGCCACAAAACCACTCTAAACCCATCAAAACAGACTAGCCTAGCCAGATTAAAAAAAAATTTATTTAGATCTTTAAAATGTTTATTTAGCAGGTTAAATGCAATTTCACCATCTCTGGTTCTTTCTTGGAGATATTAGCACACACAGAAAACGAGGCTAACGCTACAGGCTAGGCTAACTGAGGCAGGGTTTGGCCAGGTAGGCTGTCATTACTGAAGAGCGATCATGTTATTAAGATGTCACACAGTAGCCAGTTTAATGCGAACAGCTTGATTGATTGCTTGAGTCCTTCATGTGATAATGGAAAAGTCACAAGGGATTATATTTTCTTTGACAAGGAGCGCTAGCTTCAATTTAAAGCCTGCACGCCAAGCTAACCCAAACACAGTGGTGCGAATATTCCCACAAGGCCGCTGAAACCGTTGCATCGCCGCTTTTCTCGCCCTTAATGATGAACAACCTAAGGTGAACGATGAAGTTTCACGTTCTTCGCGGTGTATCAATCTTCAAAAACATCCACACGTATCGCATTAGCTGCCAGGCCGAAGGCTGACCAACGGTTGTACAATGTTTTGATTCTGTGTGAAAGAAATCTGTGTGTTCGCCAAGAACTCCAAGCCACAATTTAATACACACGTCTACGTTTACAGCAGATTTCTGCTGAATGTAAAGCGAAAATCTAATATTGTATAAACAATAATGAGTAATGAAGTGTGCGTGTGTTGTAAGACTGATTTCAGTAACGTGGATGGACATCTGAGAAAACAATGGCATTCGTGAGAGCAGTTCTGGTGAAGTATGTCATCATTTTTGTGTTAAAATACTTTCTCGTATGCCAGTTAGAAGTTCAGAGTCACTATTAAGCCCTATTCGGATGGTAAATGTTTCTCATTGGGATGCCTGAAACAAATACATTAGCATAGGACCTCAGTGATAAAACTCATGCATTCGGAAGGCAATCTATTCACGGTGGAGGAACAAGTTCAGTTGGTGTGTTCAAGTTTAAGTGGGACGTTCGTATTTACGAGTTGGGAAGTCATAATTACAACATCAGTTCAACATCATCAAGTCATTTTGCTCGAAGTAAGATGGTGGTGTACATATTCTTAAAAAAATCAGCAAAAGTTCTGCAGAATGATTAATTAACGTGCATCAGGAGTGTTTTGCTTTGTTTTTATTCAGATTAGGAAGGGAAAAATTATATAATTAATTTGACCAATGTGATCTTCAATGAAATGTCAACAAAAAGTATGTCATTGCTTTGACAAATAATGCATTCATATGTAATAATAGGAAAATAATATAGTATTAATTATTTGATTATTTAAAAATAAGAAAACTGGCGTGCTACACTGGAAAAAAATAATCTTACTCTGTATTTCTGTCTTGTTTTCGAGTACAAATATCTAAACGTTATTAAATCGAGATACATTAACTTGAGAAGCATGATGACTTAAGATGTTAAGATACATGACTTAAGTGTCGTTTTCTCAAAATGTTTTCAAAATTAAGTGAGTTTGTGCTTAAAACAAGAAATAATATCTGCCAGTATGGTCAGAAAAATAAACTTAGGCCTAATTCAAAGGGAAAACCAGATAATTTTTTCTAACACTATTTATCAAAACTCTTTATTTATCCAAATTTATCCAAATTATTCTGCTTCTCAAGCAAATGCATCTTGAGGTTTAGATATGCTGGAAAACAAGATGACAACTTGTCACAATTTAAACTTTTTGGTTGTATGGTTTAAATGGTTTTCTGACTTGCATTTTATCTTTCAAAATGATAGATTAGTTCAGTTTAGATCAGTTTAAGAATGTGAAAATAAGCAGAAATAAGTTAACTCCAACTTATATTTACATAAGGTAAACCATTAATAAATGCCAACGTTTTTGCAAATATTTTAATAATCACATTTTAATTTATGCATTTAGCAGACGCTTTTATCCAAAGCGACTTACAGTGTATTCAGGCTATACATTTTTTACCAGTATGTGTGTTCCCTGTTAAATATTTTAATGAATATTTTTTTAAAATTCAAATTTTCACTGAATGTAGTGAAGCAGTGATTTAATATTATTTCTGTAAACCGCTTCTATCATTTCAGAAATGAAATTGTCCATATTTAAAATGCATTAACATTACCACAAAGCACGACCGGTGTTACTGCGAGGTGCTTGGCAGTGATCAAAACAGATTTACAAAATGGCAATAATTAATGGTACAGACGGCAATTCAATAACCACACAACCTTGGTGTTTGTCAAAAAACAGAGATTATTTTATGCAGGTGGTGGGAAAAAATCTAATAATTCTTGATTTGAATGTCAAAAAAATCTCCAGACTAGCCCCTGTAAATGTTGAAATTACATTTAAATGTACGTTTCGAGAACTGTCAGATCATTAATGCGTATTGCATTCTCATTATTGCCACCAGGGGTGCTATTTCCATTTGAATGCCATGAGTTTTCATTTCATGCCAACTTTAACTTTAACACATTAATAGACAATCTTTTGGTGAACTGTAAAACGGTTGTCTGTTTGAGCTTTAGAAAAAGAGAAGGAGCGTGTAGTGTGTGTATGCATGTTTTGCATTTGTAAATGCACACCACACCCCGCATTTATTAAATCCGCTGTCTTATTAAACATCTGCTGACGGTAGACAGCATGCATAAAACATTCAGAAGATTTATTGAATTTTATTTTCGCCTGATGTAATTCAGCTGTGCATTACATATTCAACCAGATTTAACTGGCCCTCATAACTTCAGTACTGTTTAGTACTTTTCTTATTTTAAGATCTCACGCATACGCTTATTGATTTTTCAACACATTCTCACTAACTTGTCAAATATTGGGCCTGTAGGGTTACCAGACACGCAGGATCTCTTCAATGCTGGACGGCTCAGGAGTGGGAACAGGCTTGATTTTTATCATGTTTGAAAAAGAAATATAGTTTAACATGTGCTTGGTTGCAAAGTAATGCACAGAAAAACTAGCGGGATCTTTCTGCAAAATGGACACTTTTTGTGTTCCTCATGAACATTTACATTGAAACCTTTATTTTGTTGTCATTTTAGCCATTTTTAGTCAGATACAACCTTAAAAAGTCAACTGTTAACCGTTTAATTGAGATTATCTTTTTTAATTATAGTTTTTAAATTCAATTTTAAATTTCGTTTTTCATTTTGTATTTTACATTTTATTTTAGAAGTTTTAGTGTTATTTGTAAATATTTTTTAAATATGTCTATATAGTTTTTATATTTTTTTATTTCTGGTTTTTCGTTATTTGAATACATGAAGTTAAATTAAATGAAAATTTAATTTCTAATTTTTAATTTTTGTAATTAATAATTTCAGTTAATGTTTATTTTATTTAATTCATAATTCAAGTAACTTTTTTATTCAGTTTTTGGCAACTTTTTCTTTTTTTTTTCATTTGTACAATCCTACACTGAAAAAAAAAAGATCTTCTTACTCTGCATTTTTATTTTATTTTTTAGTACAAATATCTAAACAGTCTTAAATCAAAATGAATTTACCTTTGGTGCAAAATGACAAGATATTAAGTCTTGTTTTCTGAGTTTGTGCTGAAAACAATTAAAATATATGCCAATGGGGTCAAAAATAAACTTGTTTTCCCTTTGAATTAAGTTTACATTTTTCTTACCACATTCGCAGATATTTTCTTCTTGTTTTAAGCAGAAACTAAGCTAATTTTGATACATCTGTCAGAAAACAAGACTTAATATCTTAAGTAATTTTCTTACTCCAGTAAATACATCTTAGTTTATGAATGTGTAGATATTTCTACTGCAAAACAAGACAAAAATACTGTACTAAGTAAGAAAAGCATTTTTTTGCAGTGTGCAGCAAATCCCCAACTGATATAAATTGCATTGATTTGATCCGACAGCTTTAACTAGGGTTTTCCAGAAGTGTACCAAGACAAATGATTTCATAAACAGGTGCGTGACACCACACCGTAATTATACACTAGATAATGGGGAATTACGGGAGAGGTGATAAATCAATATTCACTTACACCGACAGCAGCAGTATGTAAAACTACTCTACACTCCACATCATATTTCAAGCAGGAGTTCAGACCGCATTCCTGTTATGGCCCGTTTGGCAGCTGCATTGTTGGGTCCGGCTGCATGCTATGTGTAATCAAGAGTTTGCTTTTCCTTCACAGGAATCATTCTTCAGATGCGGATGCTGTTGCTGATGTGATTTCATCAATGTCATAGGCTGAAACTCAACGGATCTTATCTCTTGCTTCCTTGCCACACTGCAAAAAATGGATTTCTTCCTTGTTATTCCTGTCCTGTTTTCCAGTACAAATATCTGAACATTTTTAAATCAAGATACATTTACTTGAGAAGCAAAAGTCTTGTTTTCTAAAAAAAAGTATCTTGTGTTCTGAAAAAATTATTAATTTTGACTTTATGCTTAAAACCAGAAAACATATCTGCCATTATGTTGAAAGAAAATTAGTATTTAATTTAAAGGGAAAACACATGTATTTCTTCTTGTTTTTAGCAAAAACGTTTTGAAAGATTTTTCAGAAAACAAGCAACCATCTGGCAATTCCTTAGCAACCACCTGGCAATTCCTTAGCAACCACTTAGAATGCCCTAGCAATAATCTAGCAATACCGCAGCAACCTCATATAATACCCTAGCATCCATCTAGCAATTCCCCAGCAACCACATAGAATGCCCTAGCAATAATCTAGCAATACCGTAGCAACCTCATAATATACCCTAGCATCCATCTAGCAATTCCCCAGAAACCACATAGAATGCCCTAGCAACCACCTAGAACACCCTAGCTATACCTAACCTAGCAATTACCCAGAACACTCTAGCAACCATCTAGCAATTCACTAGCAACTGCCTAGAACAACCTAACAACCATCTAGCAGTTCCATAGCAACCACTTAGAACACCCTAACAACTATCTTCCAATTCCCTCACGACTTCCTAGAACACCCTAGCAATCATCTAACAAGTTCTTAGCAACCACTTAGAACACCCTAACAACTATCTTCCAATTCCCTCACGACTTCCTAGAACACCCTAGCAATCATCTAACAAGTTCTTAGCAACCACTTAGAACACCCTAACAACTATCTTCCAATTCCCTCACGACTTCCTAGAACACCCTAGCTATACCTAACCTAGCAATTACCCAGAACACTCTAGCAACCATCTAGCAATTCACTAGCAACTGCCTAGAACAACCTAACAACCATCTAGCAGTTCCATAGCAACCACTTAGAACACCCTAACAACCATCTTCCAATTCCCTCACAACTTCCTAGAACACCCTAGCAACCGTCTAACAAGTCCTTAGCAACCACTTAGAATGCCCTAGCAATAATCTAGCAATACCGTAGCAACCTCATATAATACCCTAGCATCCATCTAGCAATTCCCCAGCAACCACATAGAATGCCCTAGCAACCACCTAGAACACCCTAGCTATACCTAACCTAGCAATTACCCAGAACACTCTAGCAACCATCTAGCAAATCACTAGCAACTGCCTAGATCAACCTAACAACCATCTAGCAGTTCCATAGCAACCACTTAGAACACCCTAACAACCATCTTCCAATTCCCTCACAACTTCCTAGAACACCCTAGCAACCGTCTAACAAGTCCTTAGCAACCACTTAAAATGCCCTAGCAATAATCTAGCAATACCGTAGCAACCTCATATAATACCCTAGCATCCATCTAGCAATTCCCTAGCAACCACATAGAATGCCCTAGCAACCACCTAGAACACCCTAGTTATACCTAACCTAGCAACTACCCAGAACACCCTAGCAACCATCTAGCAATTCACTAGCAACCACCTAAAACATCCTAGCCATACCTAGCCTAGCAACTACCTAGTACACCCTAGCAACCATCTACTGTAGCAATAACCTAGCAACCATCTGGCAAGTCCTTAGAAACCACCAAGAACACCTTAGCAACCATCTAGCAATTCACTAGCAACCACCTAAAACACCCTAGCTATACCTAGCCTAGCAACCATCTAGCAATTCACTAGCAACTATCTAGCAATAACTTAGCAACCATCTGGCAGTTAATTAGAAACCACCAAAAACACCTTAGCAACCATCTAGCAATACCTTAGCAACCTCATATAACACCCTAGCAACTATCTAGCAATTCCCTAGCAACTACCTAGAACAACCTAACAACCATCTAGCAATTCCCTAGCAACCATCTTCTATTATCCTTGCAACTTCTTAGAACACCCTAGCAACCATCTAACAAGTTCTTAGCAACCACTTAGAATGCCCTAGCAACAATCTAGCAATACCCTAGCAACCTCAACAACCTAGCAACTATCTAGCAATTCCCTAGCAACTACCTGTACCATAACAGCCATCTTCCAATACTCTAGCAATTCCTAGAACAGCCTAGCAAGTCCTTAGCAACCACTTAGGCCTAATCCCAATTTATATAATACCCTTTCACCTACCCCTAACTCTTCCTCTTGTCCCTTGAAACAGAGAGTGTTGGGTGAAAATATTCCCATAAGAAATGGGACACCATTACTACACCGTTACACGTACTCATTTGTCATCTAGCTCCTACAACACACACACCCATGCTGGTGTGCATTAAATATTAATGCGCAGCTTACACACACACACACACACACACACACACACACACACACACACACACACA
>NW_015505555.1:836464-867307 GCF_001515645.1 Sinocyclocheilus grahami
CTTAGCAACCACTTAGAATGCCCTAGCAACAATCTAGCAATACCCTAGCAACCTCAACAACCTAGCAACTATCTAGCAATTCCCTAGCAACTACCTAGAACAACCTAACAACCATCTAGCAATTCCCTAGCAACCATCTTCTATTATCCTTGCAACTTCTTAGAACACCCTAGCAACCATCTAACAAGTTCTTAGCAACCACTTAGAATGCCCTAGCAACAATCTAGCAATACCCTAGCAACCTCAACAACCTAGCAACTATCTAGCAATTCCCTAGCAACTACCTAGAACAACCTAACAACCATCTAGCAATTCCCTAGCAACCATCTTCTATTATCCTTGCAACTTCTTAGAACACCCTAGCAACCATCTAACAAGTTCTTAGCAACCACTTAGAATGCCCTAGCAACAATCTAGCAATACCCTAGCAACCTCAACAACCTAGCAACTATCTAGCAATTCCCTAGCAACTACCTAGAACAACCTAACAACCATCTAGCAATTCCCTAGCAACCATCTTCTATTATCCTTGCAACTTCTTAGAACACCCTAGCAACCATCTAACAAGTTCTTAGCAACCACTTAGAATGCCCTAGCAACAATCTAGCAATACCCTAGCAACCTCAACAACCTAGCAACTATCTAGCAATTCCCTAGCAACTACCTGTACCATAACAGCCATCTTCCAATACTCTAGCAATTCCTAGAACAGCCTAGCAAGTCCTTAGCAACCACTTAGGCCTAATCCCAATTTATATAATACCCTTTCACCTACCCCTAACTCTTCCTCTTGTCCCTTGAAACAGAGAGTGTTGGGTGAAAATATTCCCATAAGAAATGGGACACCATTACTACACCGTTACACGTACTCATTTGTCATCTAGCTCCTACAACACACACACCCATGCTGGTGTGCATTAAATATTAATGCGCAGCTTACACACACACACACACACACACACACACACACACACACACACACACACACACATATATCGGAGATCGCACAGCTCACACATCCAGAAGCAAAGAAACTTGTCAACGCTGCCCTGTGACTTTTATTAATAACATAGTTTAAATACTAAATCGCTACATTATATTTTCCAGCAACGAGAGAATAAATTTACAGTAATTATACAGAACCACTTTGGCTCAGGCAATGAGATCAGTCCACGGGTTAGTCCAGTTATGCCGTCTCATCACGCAATATCACGACTTTTTTGATGCACACTGAGGCGGTAAATTTAATCAGTAAATGTATTTCCATCGTAGTTTATGTGCATGTTTTATTGGATAAAAAATGTATCCGACTCAGTTGAGCACATGAGTTTCAATTTAGCTTTTTTTTATGCGATATCCCATAATGGCATTGTTAGATAGTTGCTAGGAGAGATCGGTCTGCTGTTTAAATGCGTTTAAATCAATATTTATGTGCATGTTTTCATTTCGGATAAAAATGTGTCCAACTCAGTTGTGGGTAGGGATGCAGCGATTAACCGGTTTCACGATTAACCGCGCTTTAAAATGTCATGGTTAATTAATCGGATGTTTTTTGTTGCATGGAACAGAACTGTTGCAATTTATTTATCTGTTGCAATTATCAGAGGCATGGAGGCTACTACACACACTAGACAGACCATAACTATGACAGAGGGACCAAACAGCTTTATTTAAAGCTTTTAAAGCAGGGGTGCCCAAACTCGGTCCTGGAGGGCCGGTGTCCTGCAGGGTTTAGCTCCAACTTACCTCAACACACCTACCTTTAAGTTTCTAGTATGTCTAGTAAGAGCTTGATTAGCTGCTTCAGGTGTGTTTAATTGGGGTTGGAGCTAAACTCTTCAGGACACCGGCCCTCCAGGACTGAGTTTGGACACCCCTGTTTTAAAGCTTTATTTCCATCAGAGAAATGACTGAAGTCTATAGTGTGGGACCATTTTGGGTACACCAAGAATGACCAGGTGTCATGGAAATGTTGCCGTAAAAAGCAGCTGCTAAAGAATGAATGCATAAGGGATAATTGCATTGAGCGATTTTTAAGCACGTGTAGGTAAGAACCACCCGACGCGAATATACGGCTCGTTAGTTCTAGCATTCTGCCCGCTTCGTATCAGACAGAGATGAAATAGTGCGGTAAGATCACATTTACTTGAATTAATTAATGATAACATTTAGCAACTTTAATTAATTATTCGATCGATCGATCTAGAGAGAGAGAGAGAGGTGACAGTTGCGTGTGTGAATTGGCCTACATGCATCTGTGTGTCTCACTACATGCAACGAAGCTGTGGGTTTAGTTACTTTAACAGTGATTTTACCCCCTCGTTGCGGATTAATATAATGTAGCGATTCAGTATTTAAGCGAATTTATTAATAAAAGATGAGGGGCAGCGTTCACAACAAGTTTGTGCCCTGCTGAATGTTTATAGGACTGTGTGTGCGCAGCACCATCTCCGATCTCACAAACCAAAATAATAGACATGATTTTCTCAGGCCACATGTAAAATCATATGAATTATTATAAAGATTATTAAAATGAATACGTATGGATGACAGTTGATTACAATAATAATTCAATTTATTCCTGTCATTAGTAACAGTTTCCACTGTGGGATAAATAAAGGTAATATTAGTCTTATATTTATAACATTGTTATTAGTTATCATTTTATTCATAAGTCAAAAACCAACAAGATTTTTTTTTCACCATTTTCCAAGTTCTCTACCTCAGGTCCACAAGAAATGCAAAGAATGTACAAACGGAAAACACTAAATGCTTTTGTGATCTTTTTCCATTTGTTATTTTCAGAAGGGAACTACTGACATGGATGTTTACAGAGCAGAGGTCACCTTTTTTAATTATATTGGGAGAGATGGACTTGTCTTTATTATTATTCTTTTGTGCTGTATTATTGGTTACTGTGTTATTTCAAAAGGCAGCAATAAATAACACTTTAATATCTAAAGAGTGTTCATGTGATTTTATACATTAGTAATGTTGAGAAATGAATAAATGCATAATTATCGTAATAATCATGAAACTGTGATTATTCCTCAGATTGTTATCGTACCCACAAAATCTATAATCGTTGCATCCCTAGTTTTTTATGTGCATTTTTAGAATTTATGCACAACTTGGCGTTTCCATTCAGCATTTAAATTTTTTATGTGATGTCCCAAAAAGCGTGTAAAAATCGGTGGATGGAAACAGCTATTGTAGTCCCTGATCAGAAATGAGGCAGTTTAGTCAACGCTGATTGCCTTGTGGTTAGTGCGCCGACATATAGTTCCCCTCTCTCCTCCCAATGCTTTCCTGTCACCTCTGTACTGTCCTATCTCATTAAAGGCATTTAAAAAGCCCATAAATATAACTTAAAAAAAAAAGAAATGAGGCAGTTCAGGCTTTTGGAGTCAGTTCTTGATGCAAAGTGAACCTCATCTGCAAATAGAAAATTAGCTTCTGAAGGTTTCTACATGAGGGGAGCATAACTTCTTATTGACTTTTCTCGGATTCTTATCCAAGCTCTCAAAATTTGGCATTCAGATTTTGGCATCCAGCAGCACAACCTCAAAAAAGCCCTGCTTTCCACTCCAGACATGTCCCAGCATTCAGACTCTCAGTAATCATTCTGAGAACAGAAGCCAGAAGGCGGGTTCGGCCCAGTGTATCTGCATACGCTCCTGCCCCACGAGTCCGGGATCGAAAATGCTCATGACTCGGCATTCATTATCCATTCCAATCTGTGCCTGAATGGCGGAGTGTTGGAGATTTATGTCGGTCCAGGTTACTGTTTTTATGTCATCTAAATCGGCAGCTCTGGTAAAGGTTGTCTGGATGTTCCAATTTGAGGTTGAA
The DNA here is from genome assembly GCF_001515645.1 of Sinocyclocheilus grahami. Classification (NCBI taxonomy): domain Eukaryota; kingdom Metazoa; phylum Chordata; class Actinopteri; order Cypriniformes; family Cyprinidae; genus Sinocyclocheilus; species Sinocyclocheilus grahami. The sequence continues at coordinate 840,317 of NW_015505555.1, forward strand.
CGGTTTCCATTACAGTAGCCTTCATTGTCAAAGGCGACTCTACGGCAAAACAGGCAAACATAAGCGGTGCTGTTTGTACAACTAGCAGTCTCAACCAGATTTCCATATTTTCTGAAAAAAAATTTGATTGCTAAGGTGCACTGGGTAATTGCTAGGGCATTCTAAAGTGGTTGCTAGGGAATTGCCTAGAATTCACCTAGAACACCCTGGCTGAACCAAGCCTAGCAACTACCTAGAACGCCCTAGCAACCATCTAGCAATTTCCTAGCAACAATCTAGCAGTAACCTAGCAACTATCTAGCAATACCCTAGCAACATCATATAACACGCTAGCATCAATCTAGCAATTTCCTAGCAACCACTTAGAACACCCTAACAACTATCTAGCAACCACCTAAAACACCTTAGCAACCATCTAGCAATAACCTAGCAACCACTTGGCAAGTCCTTAGAAACCACCAAGTACACCTTAGCAACCATCTATCAATAACCTAGCAACCTCATATAACAAACTAGCATCTAGCAATTCCACAGCAACCACCTAGAACGCCCTAGCAACCATATGGTAATACCCTAGCAACTACATAGAACACCCTAGCTGAACCTAGCCTAGCAACTACATAGAACACCATAGCAACCATCTTGCAATACCCTAGCAACCCTAGATGGATGCTGGGGTGTTCTATATGGTTTCAAGGGCATTGCTATGGCTGACAAGTTGCTTTAGGTGGTTTCTAAGGACTTCCTAGATGGTTGCTAAGGTGTTATGGGTAGTTGCTAGTAAAGTGATAGAAGGGTGTTCTAGGTAGTTGCTAGGAAATGTCTAGGTGGTTGCTAGGGCGTTTATGTGTTAGGCCATTGCTACATTGTTGCTAGGGCATACTTGCTATGGAATTGCTAGATTGTTGCTATGGTGTTATTGGTAGTTGCTAGGCAATTACTAGATAATTTCTAGGGTATTCTATTTGGCTTCTAGGGAATTGCTAGATGGTTGCTAGAGTGTTCTAGGTGATTACTGTGGAATTGCTAGATGGTTGATAGGTAGTTGCTAGGGGCTTTCTATATGGTTGCTAGGGTGTTATAGGTAGTTGCTCGGAAACTGCTTGCTGATACTCTATGTAGTTTCCTGGGAATTGCTTCATGGTTTCTAGGGTGTTCTAGGTGGCTTCTAAGGTCGTGCTAGATGGTTGCTGGGGTATCGTAAGTAGGGTTGGGTACCGAAACCTATGTAACCGATATGTACTAGAACTGAATCAGAATGCAGATTTCGGTGCCTCATTTCGGTGCCACTTAAATGCCTGAGCGATCGATTGAAATATTTGTCCTGGTTCTCTGAAATGGACGTATGAAGCATGGGTGTCGCTAGGCAATTTTTAGTGGGGCTATAACGATTAGCTCCATAAACTGTACAAAAATTCGTGATTGCCTCAGAGTCAGTGCCCTTTAAATTTCATATGAAAACGGCGGCAGACTTCGTCTCCTCCCCGTCTTTCAGCACGCTCTTCAGTCCGCAGACCTTGACCACGAGCGTACTCAAACAGAAACAGAGGACACAAGGTGTGTGTTTATCGATAGATTGTTATAATATCTGTATCTGTGCAGTTCTTTGTCATAAATACAGTTTATAAAAGGTCACGAGGGAGCAATCGGTTTCCCGTCTAACGTTACTGTAAAGTTTTCGCTGCGTTCACCCCTCATCACACCACAGCTGTTTCCTTCAGCGAAAATCTAGCCCTTAACACATATGAATGCATACTTTATAAAACGATCATGTTGCTATTTTCATTTGAAAATGTAATATTTAATATAAAACATATTAGCATTTAGGCACCGGTACCGTTTTAAAAGTATAGATTTGGCACCGGTATCATAAAAAACCCAATCGATACCCAACCCTAATCGTAAGTAGTTGCTAGGGAATTACTAGATCATTGCTAGGGCATTCTATGTGGCTGCTAGGGAATTGGTACATGGTTGGTAGGGTGTTCTAGGCAGATGCTAGGGAATCATTAAAAGTTGTGAGGGTGTTATGGGTAGTTGATAGGGAATTGCTGAATGGTTGCTAGGGAATATTGCTAGGGCATTCTATGTAGTTACTAGGGTGTTGCTAGATGGTTGCTACGGCATTCTAGGTGGTTGCTCGGAATATTCTTGATCAGGGGTCGGGAACCTTTTTTGACCAAAGAGCCCATTTTTTTATTTTTGGTTAATGCATTTTTCCAAAAGAGCCAAAGTAAAAATAAATAAAAACTTTTGACTCTGTGTGTGTGTGTGTTTGAGAGAGAGAGAGAGAGAGAGACTGAGTGAGTGAAGAATAATGCAAGGTGCTTATGTCGACTGTATTTATGTGAATACTCACACCAGTGCAGGCATTTTGACACTCCATGTTTTTACCATAGAAACGTCAGTGGTTTGCTGTGACGCGTGTCTCTCGCAAACAGCACTGAACGCGCACTGAACACGCACTTTGGCCGGTAAAAAAAAATATTATTATTTTAAACCTTTTATCAGCTTATGTAGGCTCTACAACAAAGGAATTGCTGGTCTCTAGAGATGTCTAATTTTTGTAATAGATCATTTGTTGGTAAAGGTTGAGAGATCTGGCAGGTGTGGCTCGCGAGCCATAGGTTCCCTACCGCTGTTCTAGATGGTTGCAAGGGTATTGGAAGATGGTTGTTAGGTTGTTATGGGCAGTTGCTAGGAAACTGCAAGGTGATTGCCAAAGTGTTACAGGTAGTTGCTAGAGAATTTCTACATGGTTGCTAGGGTATTCAAGGTAGTTGCTATGGTGTTGCTAGATGGTTTCTAGGGCGTTGTAGGTGGTTTCTAAGGTCTGCAGTTTCTATATTCTGCAGTTCTTCCCTGTTGTACCGAATATATACACTTTTCAAATGATCATATCGAAGTTAGAAATTCAAATATTGTGGCAAAATTAATTTTGTAGGGTGCCACAAGTTTGTTAAAATTTCCAAAGGGTGCCGCGACTAAAAAAAGGTTGGGAAACACTGACCTAGAACACCCTAGCTGAACCTAGCCTAGCAACTACATAGAACACCATAGCAACCATCTTGCAATACCCTAGCAACCCTAGATGGATGCTGGGGTGTTCTATATGGTTTCAAGGGCATTGCTATGGCTGACAAGTTGTTTTAGGTGGTTTCTAAGGACTTCCTAGATGGTTGCTAAGGTGTTATGGGTAGTTGCTAGTAAAGTGATAGAAGGGTGTTCTAGGTAGTTGCTAGGAAATGTCTAGGTGGTTGCTAGGGCGTTTATGTGTTAGGCCATTGCTACATTGTTGCTAGGGCATACTTGCTATGGAATTGCTAGATTGTTGCTATACAAGGTAGTTGCTATGGTGTTGCTAGATGGTTTCTAGGGCGTTGTAGGTGGTTTCTAAGGTCTTGCTAGATGGTTGCTAGGGGTGTTCTAGGTAGTTTCTAGGGAATATTGCTAGGGCATTTTATGTGGTTACTAGGGTGTTGATAAATGGTTGCTAGGGTGTTCTAGGTGGTTGCTAGGGCATTACTATATGGTTGCTAGGGAATTTCTATGGTTGCTGGGGTGACATGGTTGTAGGGAGACATACAAATGTGCAGGGCTATGGTTCCTCCAGGACAGGTTTAAGAACCACTGTTCTAGGGTGTTCTAAATAGTTGATTGGAAATTGCTAGATCGGGGTCACCAAACTTGGTCCTGGAGGGCTGGTGTCCTGCAAAGTTTAGCTCCAACCCTAATCAAACACACCTGAACCAGCTAATCAAGGTCTTACTAGGTATACTTGAAATTTCCAGGCAGGTGTGTTGAGGCAAGATGGAGCTAAACTCTGCAGGACACCGGCCCTCCAGGACCAAGTTTAGTAACCCCTGTGCTAGATGATGACTAAAAGTAAGTGGGTTTCATTCAGATCTCTAGTCCTCAATATGAAAATTATCAGTAGTGATGCTTGTCTTAGCAAATATCAGTATTAATATGTGACGATTTTACCAGATGAATCAGTTTTTGGTGCAGTTGTTCGCAGTACCTCCGTCAGTAACTGCGTGTGTCCTGCTGTTGGAGGCCTGTGGGGGCTCGAGCCGCGGACAACCAGAGGCTGTGTGTGAATGCAGATGTGGCAAACCTAGACGCCTCTCTGGGTTTGGCAAGCCGGATAAATCTATTTCCCTGGCCGGGAAAGGGGCTTCCAGCTGAACCAGCACCTACACAAACACAACCTTGCCCACTGGCTGATTTGATTTAGCCATTGGTCAAGAGTACTTAATAGTATTTAAAGAGACAGAAAGACATTCCTTTGCCAAGACAGAAAAAGGTCAATTTGCTTCTCCGTCCTCCAGCAGAGAATGAGTGAAATGCAAGGAAACATATTCTGTTGGGATCTTTCAGGTGGGCATTAGGGGTGGGAGAAAAAAATCGATTCTCCGATGCATCGCGATTCTCTCTTCAACGATTCTGAATATTTCAGATTAGATATGCATTCATTTATGCCGTTTGGAATGCAGTACTATTAGATGCACGAAACTCGCGAACTGACACACTTTCACGTGCGCTTTGTGCTTGTTGTCCTGAAGCTCGATCACGGCTGCGGTTAAATGCACTTGCTTATACTTTTATATGAAATTGATGTAAATATATGTCAGTTATGTTTTCAGAGCAGGACAGAACATCTGATATATCGAAATAGATCTGTGCATTAGTGTAATCTCATAATCAAACGGCAATAATGCTGAGGAAAAAATAAAAACCCATGACTAGCCTATTGTCTGTAAACTTTCGGATAATTAAAGAACACCTATTTTAAATAAGTAATTGTTTTAAAAAGTAGTCTGCTTATATAATAAAAAAAGAAAGTAAATTTTGCACAAATTAAATTTGATATAAAGTTTATATGAAAATATAGCCATGTGCAGTAATATTGAAAACTGAGAATGTGACGCATTAGTTGATAATGATAATCATAATTGAATTGAATCGTGAAACCAGTGAAGATTCACACCCCTATTTTTAAGATGGCAGTACTGACATACAGAGATTCCAACTATAAACAAAAAGCATAGAAATGGCAATTTTGGTTAAAATGTAAAGTTGTAAAATGTATTTGCACAGCAGAAGAATTCATTTGGAAAAAATGTAGATCAAGAGTCGTTTTGGAATCGGATCGTGAAGTGCCTAAAGATTCCCACCCCTAGTCGGCATGACAAGCTCATAAGGTGGACGAGAATTACGACTAGATGGCCATCTAGTGGTCAAAAAACCGGCTAGTCTAGTTACTGGCATACACACTGTTGTTCATAAGTTTTGGATCAGTAAATTTTTTATTGAGTCTCTTATGCTCACCAAGTCTGTATTTATTTGAGCAAATATACAGAAAAAACTGTAATATTGTGAAATATTATTACTATTTCTAATATTGGTTTACTATTTTAATATACTTTAAAACATAATTGATTTCTGATGCAGTGCTGAATTTTCAGCATCATTACTGTGTTAGTCTTCAGTCTTCAGTGTCACATGATCCTTCGGAAATCATTCTAATATGCTGATTTATTATCAGTGTTGAAACTGTTGTGCTGCTTAATATTTTTTTGGAACCTGCGATACTTTTTTCTTTGATGAATAAAAAGTTTAAAGGGGTCATATGATGTTGCTAAAAAGAACATTATTTGGTGTATTTGGTGTAATGAAATGTGTTTATGCGGTTTAAGGTTAAAAAACACATTATTTTCCACATACTGTACATTATTGTTTCTCCTCTATGCCCCGCCTTTCTGAAACGCGTTGATTTTTACAAAGCTCATCGGTCTGAAAAAGCGAGGTGTGCTCTGACTGGCCAGCTATCCAGTGCGTTGTGATTGGCCGAATTCCTCAAGCGTGTGACGGAAATGTTACGCCCCTTACCATACTGTGATGCCTGCGGCAATCACATGTGACGACCCCGGGCTGGACTCCGCTTCGTCCACAGTGAAAGCCGATCTGGTGATCCACAGCGCGAAGTTGAATAATAATAAAAGTTACACCTTCTTTCTTTGCGTGAACATTTGGGCGGCGTTATGCAAATCTTCCCACATCGTGACGTAGAGATGTGGGGGCGTGTTAGAACGAGCCGTTTTAGGTAGGCGTGGCTAACTCTTAACTTTTATAAAGAATATCTCTTTGGATTTGAGACTTTAGTCTTTGGAACTTTAGAGATCTTCTTTATGCACCAAGAGCTTGTAACACTCCAAAGAGAAAGGAACAATTGAAATCGCATCATATGACCCCTTTAAAAGAACAGCATTTATTCAAAATAGAAATCTTTTCTAACAATGTAAGTCTTTACTATCACTTTTTAACCATTTAACACATCCTTGCTAAATACAAGTATTAATTTCTTAAAACAATTACTGACCACAAACTTTTGAATACTAGTGCATACTGTAATTTCTATTTTGAATAAACACTGTTCTTTTTAACTTTTTATTGATCAAAAAATCCTTTAAAAAGTATCACAGGTCCCAAAAAAATATTAAGCAGCACAACTGTTTCCAACATGGATTATAATAAATCAGCATATTAGAATGATTTCTGAAGATCATGTGACACTGAAGACACTGATGCTGAAAATTCAGCTTTGCTTCACAGGAACAAATTATATTTTGAAATATATTAAAATAGAAAACTGTTCTTTTAAATTGCAGTAATATTTCACAAAATTAGTTTTTTTCTGCATCTTTGATCAAATAGATACAGCCTTGATGAGCATAGAAACTTCTTTAAAAAACATAAAAAATCGTACTGATCCCAAACTTTTGAACGGCACTTTATAGTATTTTCAGGCCTGCGTTGGATTATGATGAAAACCCCCATTATAGGATATTCAGTACATTTAACTCAAGCAGTTCTGGAGAAAGTATCCATTAGCATTCCCATTCATCCTAATGGCAGTTGTTGGGTCACTGGTGAAGCATCTGTGTAATTGCGAAACAACCGCATGTACATGCTGAGGCTAACTGGAACATATTAACCAGCCAAACCCTGACCAAGTCTGGGGTAAATCACCATCTTTACTCCTCTGGTTTGCTCAGTTGGGTTGTGTCATCTGCCTGTGAAGCGTATAAATTAACTCAGACAAATGAAACGAGTCAAAGTGTGGTTTTCCACAGGACATTTGTGTAAACTCAGCTATTAGCGTTTACAGTAAATAGAGGTTGATCATTTCACTGACTCGCACGGTTTGGTATTCAGGACAGTTTTTATTCACCTTGTCGTTTATTACTCTAACATTAAGTAACTTTAGTGCATAATTGGTCCTGCTCTGTTTGTGTTATGAATGGTTCCTCAAATCGTGCATGCTGTTATTTTTTTTTAAATGCGTTGAAGCTCTAACTGCACTGCAATTTTCGTGTTTGTTCATGACGAGACATGGTTTTGTTCATGGTTTTAAACTTTAAACCGCAGCTTCTGGCTAAAATACGAGTCCATAATCCATAATAATGCTCCTTGCAGTGAAAAAGTCCCTCTCCTGTTGTGTTCTCACATTAAAATCCACCCACATATTTATTTGATACTGTTTGGGCTTGTAAACGGTGCTTAATCAGTGCATATTTCTCTCCTGATTCAGACCAGACCACTTTTACACAAAATATTATATCACATAATATTATGGACTCGTATTTTAGTTGGAAGCAATGGTTTGAAGTTAAAATATCAATTATGGATTTAAACGCACAGTTTTTCACTTCTCAAGACATTAACTGATGGACTGGAGTGGTGTGGATTATTGTGATGTTTTTATCAGCTGTTTGGACTCTCATTCTGACGGCACCCATTCACATCCATTGGTGAGCAAGTGATGCAATGCTACATTTCTCCAAATCTGATGAAGACACAAACTCATCTACATCTTGGATGGCTTGAGGCGGGTGAGTCAACTTTCAGAAAATTATCAATTTCAGGTCTGATAACAAGTGTTATTTACAACCTAAGTTTGATATTGGTATACTGCAAGCATTATGATGCATATTCTAATAAGCACAAAAACGCAACACTGGGAAAACGGAACGAATCAGAGCATACTTTAAATAACACAATGTTTTGGAACACAGCCAATGTATGAGTGCATTTGCACTAACCTCTAGTTAACCGTGTGTTTGTGTTTTTAATAGCTGTTTATGTTGCTTAAGCGAATTTGATCTCGCAACAAGAGTTTAGAACCTACTCCGGTTCTTTTTATGATACAATATTTGTAATATTTTGATGAATTATAAATATATATATACTGTATATGATATATACTGTATATATATATATATATATATATATATATATATATAGCCATTGTTTTTATACCTCACGGAGAAGCAATCTGTGTGCATTCGACCTGTTTGTCTTTATATGACATCATCCTTTTGTCTTTTTTGAAGTGCTCTTGGAAACACATTTGCCTCGAATAAAGCACAAACCCGTCTGCACGCACACCAACATGTGTGACGCGTTTTTCATGTGGCGTGAAAACCCAGTGATTGGTAGTGCTTTAAAGATTTTAATGAAGCTAAATCCAAAAATTACGGCCATGGTGACAAACAAGACCATCGTTTTATGCGGACGCTTCAAACACCGCCACGCCGCAACAATCACCCCCTGAGCAACTTTATATTGAGGCTCAATCCGTCAAGCGCCCATCTGGTGTAACAGTGAGCTTGTTTTGAAGTGCGCTCTTAAAACTGTAAAAGAAGGGATGTCAAGGAACAAAGCATTTCTGTGGTTTGTTGGGTTTCTCTGTCAACAAAAATGAACCATCTGAACAGATGAGTGATATACTAGTGCCATTAACAGGAAGTACTGAAGAATCATTACTTCATAAGTGTGTGCGCGTCCATCTGTGGGCCGCCACGTTTACATTTGTTAAAAAATCCCTACTGAAGGCCTCACTTTTTGTCCCGTTGGGAAGAAAAATCACAGATGATCTCTTAACATCTCAGTTGTTGGGGTGCAAATGGAGATGTTTGCTCAAGTCAGATAATTTTCCTTTGAAATCAGATGTTTCTCCTCATTTAACATAAGCTGGATGGTACACATATAATATAGCATATAGACAAATTGCAATTCATTTGATTTTAAATATTTTATTTTATTTTAAAGCCACTTGTTTTGTATAATTTAGTGCTGTTCACATCCATAATGTCTTTCAATTGCCTTTATTTGAGGCCTTTTATATGGAAAATTGCAATTCATTTGATAGCATTTTTGAATTGTATTTTTTTAATTAATTTCTTTTTTTATTTTAATTTTGATTCAATTTAAAAGCCATGTCTAATTTGCAATGTCTTTGAACTATTTTTATTCGAGGGCTTTTATTTAGACAATTGCAATTAATTTGATTGCATTTTCAATTTTGTTTGGTTTTCATTTAATTTTAATTTTAAAGCTGACTTTTTTTTGTCTAATTCAGTGCTGTACACATCTGCAATGTCTTTTAATTTCCTTAATTTGTGGGCTTTTATATAGACAATTTCAATTAATTTGATTACATTTTAGATTTTTTTAAATAAACACATTTTTTTTTTTACATTTAATTTTAAATTTAATTCAAGCTGCTTTTTTTCTAATTCAATGCTATAATGTCTTTGAATTGCCTTTATTTGAGGGATTTTATGTAGACAATTGCAATTAATTTGATTGCATGTTTAAATTTTTTTTGTAATTTTTTAAATTTAATTTAGCATATTGTTGATCACTTATTTAAGGTGTTTTCAGGCTGGACTTTTAAAGTAATTTTATTTAAGATGGCAACCTCAAAGAAAACTCTGCATGACTAGACATTCTCTGCATTGCTTGCATTTCTGCATTACCGCTAGTCCCTGAAATTAAACTAAGTCATAAATCTAAAAACTCCTGTTAACTGTTTGAATTGTTGGTTATCAGGAGCTGTAGGCATGCCAGCTTCTATTAACCACTGACAGACACTGCCATACCGCAAACACACACAAAGTACCACCCAAAACCAGTTTGCATGCATGTACAATAGTATATTTCTTGTGTTGCCATGACAACGTTTTTCTTCTAAGAATGCTGAGTATTAATTCTAAGCTTTAAAGTATTAGCTTCTCAGAAAATGCTTATTAAATGTACTCCATATAATCCAGTGAAATCATATGTGTAATCCTGGGCGGTTGCAGTGAGATGTTTGCTTTTCACCACAAGGGGGAGTGTTGTTTTCTCATTACGCAGATACACAAGGTCTTTTCTGAACCTGGACAGAAATTGCATGCATATACCCGCATGCAAAAAAACAATTGTTAATCACTGCAACATTGAATTAAAAAAAAGAAGTGGCTTTAAAATAAAAAAGAACATTATTTCTTTTAAAAATTAAAAAATTCAATCCAGTTAATCGCAATTGTCTATGTAAAAGCTGTCAAATAAAGGCAATTTAAAGACATTACAGATGTGTACAGCATTGAATTAGGCATAACATTATTTATTTTAAAATTATTTAGCTTTTTTTGCAGTTGACTTATTTTAAAATGCACTGTTTTAGACAGTTTTATGCAAATATGCATCTTTTTAAACCTCTTAGCAGCTTCTTATAAGCAGATTTGGTGATTTTTCTCCTGAACTTTCCGAGAGGATATACAGTAAAAATAGACACAAATCAGTTGAATCAAGTCAGTTTTTGACATACAGAGCAATAAAGTCTATGCTGATAAAATAGCTCAAATAATTGTGTTTCTGCCAAATTTGATGAGACGTGTTTGGGTTCATTTTGAGCTTTGAAGACTTTTTGATTTTGGGAAATCTGAGAACATTGTTGAGATCTCTTTCCAAGCTCTAGAGGAGAAATATATGAGATTAACGGGGTTTTCTGAGAAGAAACATCCAAGTCTCTTTGCTCCCCATTTATTCTGAAATAGAAACGATTGAGATATTAAACGTCTTATGGAAATGCATCCTAAAAAAACAACCACTGATTCAAATGCATTGCTAAATATAATGTTTGCATCCACAAAACACGTTTTTCTTGTGGTACATTGCATGCAAATCTGTTAGTAAACCAACCACTGATCTTGTTTGACACACACACACACACACACATACACACGCTACAATTTTGAATATGTAATGCATTGCTAAATATACAAGATCTACAACAAAACATGTTTTTATGGTGGTGCATTGCATCCTAATCTGTTAGTAAACCAATCACTGATTGAAATGCAATGCTTGGACCCAAAACCAATTTTGAATATGTAATGCATTGCTAAATATAACATTTAAACCCACAAAACATGTTCTTATGGTGGTGCGTTGCATTCTAATCTGTTAGAAAACCAACCACTGATTCAAATGCATTGCTAGATATATAGTTTGGACCCCCCAAAATATTCTAAATGTGTAGTGCATTGCTAAATATGATGTTTGCATCCATAAAGCATGTTTTTATGGTGGTGCATTGCATCCAAATTTGTTAGTAAACCAACCACTGATTCAAATGCATTGCTTAATATATTGTTTTGACTCAAAAACATTTGTGAATATGTAATGCATTGCTAAATATAATATTTGCATCCACAAACTTTTTTATGGTGGTGCATTGCATCCAAATCTGTTAGAAAGCCAACTGATTCAAATGCATTGCCTAATATATTGTTTTATACCCCCCACATTTTTTTTATGGTGGTGCATTGCATGCAAATCTATTAGTAAACAAACCACTGATTCAAATGCATTGCTTAATGTATTGTTTGGAACCCAAAAACAATTTTGAATGTGTAAAGGCACAGAATCCCTCTCTCTCTGCAAAAAAACTCTCTCTCGTCCCTCCCCCTGTAGCCCAATTCATGAAATATCATCCATGAGACATGTATGCATGGAACGATCACTTTGTTGCATGATTGTGCAATGGACTTGCAGCCAATTTCATTTGCGGTCCGTGCAGCCAAAGCACGTGCTTCATGCCTGTAAAATGCTCTCATCTGTGAGCGTAAAGCTGAAGGGGCGTGGATAAAGGCTTGTGTTACCTGCCCTAGACTTTCACCTGCGGAGAAATGGAAAGAATTTAACAAACTACCAGCAGCAGCAGCAGCAGCAAGTCGATGAGCCTGGAACATAAAAGCGTCGGCATTCCACCCGAGAGAGAGGAGGAGGAACTCGACGCGCACGGCAGGTTCACCTGAAAACATTCGACTCGCTCCTCCTTGAAAACACAGCGTTTGTAAGCCTCAATCTCGCCTTCGGACCCGAGAACGAGACGGCAAAGCATCCCAGAACGTGAGCTGAACCCTGACTATGGCTCTCAGGTTTCTAACTTTACAAGGAATCAGAAAGACACGTCGGAGAGACAGAAAGAGCGTGTTTACCTGCGCAGGTGGAACGGAGTGGCCGATGTGAGCTGGATTTCTGCACCGATTGGACACCATGGTCAGACCTCGACGCCTGTGGATCTTTAACGTGCTCTTGTGTTTCGGCATCATTTATTCTCGACTCGGGTAAGCGGAGGACCTACTTTATGCTATACATATTATGTGCTTTAAACGCAATGCATTTGATGTTTAAGTTTGGGTAGATGACATAAGCTCATGTCAGTGCAGGGTTATTATAGTTAACAAACTAAAAGCATAAAAACATTCTTTAATTGAAATAAACATTAATAAAATCTAATATTTTAACAAAATATATTAAACTTCAGCTTGTTGCCAATGCAACATTTCTCATTTTCGTTTAGTTTAAAAATCTAAAACTGCTACATAAAACTAATACAAATTGAACACAATTACTAAAACTTTTAATTTAAATTTAAAACAAAATATTAAAATAATAAAATATTCATAAAACTCAATGATACTGAAATAACACTGTGTGTTTTAGCTGCTTTTTCATCAACATTTTAAGTGAAAATTTATAGGCGATTGACCATTTTTAATTAATTTTGCCTTCACTAGTTCTTATTAAATGGTCCTGCAGTGTTTTTATATCCCATATAGTTCCCGATTAGTTTGAGACCATAAAAGATGCATTAAAATGATGTTTTTGATGCATTATGGTATTTCACACCACAAGCATTTCATGTCAGCTACCCGTTTACTAAAGAAAAAAAGTAAATATCTGCGCACTAAGGTTATTGCTTCATAAAAACTAACCTTACATTTAACATTTCAATTCATTTTGCAGTTCGAAATGGCATATTTGTTGAATAAAATAGCATTTAATGGCATTTTGTTCTGCATTTAGCTTAGGTTGGCAGCTTTCTAATCTAAAAGTTTGCATTGCATTTATTGCGATTATAAACAACATGCAGCTGATCAGTATGTACTAAAAGTGTGTACTACAAAGATCTGTACACCTGCTTACTGATTGGTCTTCACATGAGTGAATTGGATCTTAACAGCTATTTTCCACTGCATTTGGTCCATGTTAACTAGTTTAAAGGACGATCCATGCTGTGGTTTTCTCTCGCTTTCACCTCTCTATACCCTCAGTAATAACAGCATGCCGAGTTGTATTTCCACATTCCTTCACCCTCCAGTTTTGCAAGAGCTCACCTGAATTCTTGAGGGATTTGTTCGTATTCCAAGAGAGGGTCGCCTGTCATCTAGCCTATTCATGATTTACTTGATATATTTAACTCTTTGCTCTCATTTATTTGTTTTTATTCTGCGCGTATGCACTGCCATTTGAGAAATTACACTCTCAGCAATGCAAAATGGAATTAGGATATCATATCTAGATCTGCGTATGTCTTTGCATGCACAAACAGATCATAGTTTATCCACCTTTTGAAGTGGAAATCCATTCAGGCCGCTGTTATTTATCCGAAACAGGTGATTATACAGCTTAGAGCAACTTATAAAATAGAAAAGCACCTCATGAGTCACTTTTTTTTCTTCTTCTAATTTTTGGAAGCACATTTGCCATTATGTCAAAGCTCTGAGATTAATCATGCAATCTTGAGAAGACATAAGGTGGCTCACAAGACCTCATATGACTGAAAGCATGCTTTGAGATCTCTAGATAATGTGGGGTCTCATGAGGTCAAACCTGTTTTGTCACCCCTGAGGCTTGATATCTGTCACTATGCCCCCTTTACTCTCTTTCACTATGATGACATACAGCACATGCAGGTACAAGCACTGCATTTCACTCATTAAGCGCATTAATAAAGCTGGCCTATAGATTTATGGGTTGTCTTTTGGACCAGCGTCCTCATGTTTTATCTTCTAAAAAGATTCCTTAATGTACAATTATAAATGGTAGCCTATTTGTAGCTCAACCCGATCTCATGGAAGTGCGTATAAATAGTACGCCAAATAAAAACCAAAACTCGTGGTATTGATACGCAAAAATGGACTTTGACGTGTATATGCTACGCGATGGGTAGGTATAGGGTTGCGGGGTAGATGCGTATCATATGTACGCGAAAACTGCGTATCATATGCACGCCAACAAATTTCGTATCATATTCACGCAAAAACTGCGTATTATATGCACGCCAAACACATGCGTATCATATGCACGCCAAAGTCCATTTTTGCGTATCAATACCACGAGTTTTCATTTTTATTTGGCGTACTATTTATACGCATTTTCATGAGACCGGGCTGGAAAAAACATATTAAGACTTTTTAGTAAGTGCCAAAGAGGGCTCTGCTGTTGCTACAAACCTTGATATATAGTGAAATAAAGTGAAAAGTAATGACTAAGTGATGAGTAGTATTTATGTTCTGTCAATTCAAAGATTCTAATTGAAATCGCTGTGACTTCCTTTAGAAATTAGTACATTTAGCCTAAACAAGTTCTGTCAATTCAAAGATCTAAAATTTGAAAGTGCTAAAGTCTACTGTTGTTATGGTGACCTCCTATTTACTGCCACCTGGAAATATATATTTTGGCATAAAAGTATTGGCATTTAACAGTTTTATAATGGCTGAGTGAACACAAAAAATTAGTCAGGACGGGTATTTTCACGTATAGCAGTAAATAAATGCTCACTAAAGCAAGCCATAGTTGTTATTGCATAGTCAACCAATCACTACTGGATGAAATATTGATCATCTCATTGTTTATCAGACTACTATAGCTTTTCATAACCCAACAACATGATGTTTTGTTTTGAAAGTATCTTAAATGACGTTTTGGGCTAAAACGCAGGAGATGAGTTGAACCCCAAGAGATTCGCGACGAAATTTAGCTAGCCACAGAACATTCCCTGATAAAATGGAGCCCAGGACTGTGTAACTAGCACGCTGATTACAAGTAAACGAAGTGAATATTTAAAGTGGAATATATATATATATAATGTGGGACTTCTGTGTCAATATGTGAAGCTGTAGGGATCGTCGGTTACCTCTCCAGGGCACGGGCGCGCTGTCAGTGTGGCCCCTAGTGGCCCCTTTATCCAAAAGTGGGCGGATGGTGGTGGTGTGATGGTGCCGTCCTCTGCCCAATGGCAGCCCGGAGTCTCCGGAGAGGAGAGAGCCACTTCTGTTTCCATCCCCAAATCCCCCCAAAACCCACCAGAACGCTCCGACGGAACGAACCGCGCGATGACACAGCGCGTCTCCTTCGCACACACACGCGTCTGGGAGTTACGCGCAGCCTCAAAGAAGCTCCGCTCGCGAACACCACAGACGTGCAACTGGAACTAAACGTGTTTCTTTCTCTCAGTCCGTCAGAAAAGCGTCCGCATGTCACCATGATCCTCTTCTCCTCGCGCAGTGTGCTGCTGTCTGTCTATTATCCGCAGATCTTCCTCATCCTCACCAGCGGGAGCTACCTGTAAGTTTACAAACGTCTAAATCTGTTGATTTCGCGCTCGTGCGATGCAAGTCACAAGTTTGGACGCACTTGATTAGAATTTCTTTCTTACGATGGCTTAAATGTTTTAGGGGATGTGTACGGTGTGTGCACTATATAGGAATTGCTTTACAAAACGAACATTTAAATGCATGTTTTGAAATGCATTAGTTGGACAGGTGATGGAAACCCACCTAACAAGTGTAGCATGCGTGGGATCTCCTTTGATACTTTTTGAGAAACATTCCACATCCTTCACAATTATCCCAAAGGAACATGCACAGGATTCCTGCTGGAATTTCTATCATGGTAATATGGAACTAATTGAAGTCCCAGTTGGGATGAATACATTTTTATTTGTACATGGAATACTGGACAGATAAAGAAAGTTGCTAGGAGTTTTTGATGTCCAGTTTTACTGGGAATAGTCATGGCTTTGTTGGGAATTACGTTTTGAAAGATCTAGTTTTATTTTATGTTTGAAACATTTAAAAAAATGCATGCTGGGATCCTTTAGAATTGCTTACTATGACAGATTCCAACATGCATTCTTCAGAATAATTATAAAAAATAAAAAATAAACTTTTTTTTTTTTTTTACTAATTTGGTTAATGAATGTCCAGAGTAGAGCTGAAATCTAGACAAAGGAGAAGCTCAAATATGGGAAAGATTTAATTTGTGTGACATATGTTGAGTTTTCATCACTTTACTATCACTCTACAATGTTGAAAAGTCAGAATAAAGAGCGAGTAAACCTTTGACTGATCATGTTCGAGGATGGATTAATAAAACATTAACGTTTAGCATTGATCCAGGGAGATTCCTGCATCTGGACTGGTTTTTCTGAATGAACCTGTGACGCGTTGAGTAAATACAGTAGTTAATATTTCATTAGGATAAGCTTCATGAATGATGCTGTTGATTGTGTTAATGAGACTCTTGGGAACTTGTGTTAAAATGCAAGATTCAGTTTAATCTAGTTTCACAAGATTTTTTTTTATTCTCATGTAATCTGAACCTTTAAAGGGAAGTCCATGAATTTACAATGTAAGGAATGTTTTGTCAGGTAACAATGAAAAATGTATCATGTGGTGGTTTTATTCTGATTATTTAATATGACTGAATCATCTTAATCATTTTTAGGGTCAGGATAGATAGAAATAGCTCCTTAATGTAACAAAAACGGAAGATTTCTACTTGTTACAGTGTAGAAGAGGGAATTAAAGTGCAAATCTGGTTGGGGTTAGTAAATGTAAGTGTTCAGTGTTGAAGCTGAATAGAAGAGAATTTCATTTGGCCACTGAGTGGCAGAGAAGTTCAGTAAGATTCATATATAAAGTGTGTGTATGTGTTCAATTATGAGTCACTTTGGTTTTACAGACAGACGGTTCCTTGGTTCAACCTTCACCTGCTCTAAACACCGACACAAACACGTTTTGCATGCATTTGATTGCAATAATACTAATGAAGTAGAGGACAGTGGGGCTAGTTGTCACACGGAATATTTCTCATTTAATGTTTATTTCTGCACAGACACAAAACTTAAAGCAGTTGAACTTTACCGCTATTATTGCTCAAGAAATTGATCCCTATAACGGGGCAAGTTGTCACGATATATGGGGTAATCTATTTATATCACAGGCCGTTTTAAGACTTTTCAGCATAATGAAAATGAAACCACAAAAATATAAAAGTTTAACATGCGTGCATCTGGCCTAAATTGAAATGAAATGAAATTGGAAAAAAACTGCATGCGACAACTTGCCCCGACCTGACGACTTATGAAATTTCAGAATTCTTATGAAAATGTGAATTTGAAAAATGTGATAGACGATTAGGAAAAAGCATTGCTAGAGAGATTTGACTTAAAGCTTTATAGTTGTTGA
This sequence comes from Sinocyclocheilus grahami, assembly GCF_001515645.1. NCBI lineage: Eukaryota > Metazoa > Chordata > Actinopteri > Cypriniformes > Cyprinidae > Sinocyclocheilus > Sinocyclocheilus grahami. The sequence continues at coordinate 857,968 of NW_015505555.1, forward strand.
GTTTGAGCCCTTATGGCAACTACTCTGTGTGACAACTGGCCCCAGTCTCCCCTAGATTTACATTCATATTATTTACGTTTACAAGTTCAAGTACATTGTATTTGCATCTTGTCCAAGTGAACTTCTGAACAGCCCGTTTGACTGACAGCGATGAATTTGGTCTCCAAGCTGGTCTTTAAATTCTTTTTCCTATAATTTCTTCTCAAACCCTTGTTGTGTCTCTTTGTCAAATGACCTCCAGACCATGGTCCTAATTTAGCAGCTGGAGACCCCAAACTCAATTTTCAAAATAGATGTGGGTTTTTGCTGGCATTTTAAGTGAGTAAGTCTATGTATAGCATTGGTTTGCACATCACAATTTTTAAATTTTAAACCATCTTAATTCAGCACATTGCAAATTTGATACATTTTGTGGAATTAATGGCTTTTAAAGGAAGGTTAAAAGGAAGTTTTGTGGTCGGTGCTTTTTTCTCTCTAATATTTATGGGAATGTTTGAGTTTTTTTAGGAAGTCAGGAATCAGGGAATCTCTCACAGGGCGAATCTACTTCATCCGAACGATGTTTTTTAAATTTACTTGTCTATTTCAAACAAGTTTTGTAAGGTATCTAACACCATACATGTTGATATTTAGTATAGTGGTTGATTTCCAATAAAAACTTCTCAAACTTTTACATTTGGTCCCCTCCAATTCTACATGCATTGTTGCATACTTAAAATAAAAGATACAATTAAACATTGGCTGATGTTATCATAATGTATTTTTATACAAAGCCTATACATTGAAAACTTCCTCCATCATAGCAGCATAACTATTTAATCCCAGATGATAAAACAACTTATTTTTGGGATAAATATAATTTCCCTATGTCCCATTAGTATGAAGCATGCTCTGCTGTTCTGAAAGAGACATAGTCTTAATAAATTGCAGTTTTAGACATATAAATAGGCCCATAAAAGTCACATTTGCTCTTTTTCTCAATGCTTAAAGATGTACAGTCTGAGGCTTGAAAGTTTTCCGGTGCCACTTCGTCCATGTTGGTAGTTTAGAGTTTGTTTTAACAGGATTTGTTTTAAGTAGAACGGACTGGGTGATAGCTGGAGCCAAGCGCACAGGGAACATTTATTTTCTTGTGTTTAAAAGTAGAGTGCATTTACTCATCCTGTGGATTATTTATTCCTCATTTACCAGGAAATCCTACTCATGTTTGAAATCTTCCTCGTGAGACAGAACTGATTTATTTTGCCATATTTTATATGGACCACAATTAAACTTTCACTCGGGGCTATTTAAATGTAGAGTCAGTTGGTAAAAACACGGATATTTTCAGATGGGAAAATACCATGCGTGTTTTGTAGGAGTTAAAAATATCCAGCGTTACCTGTAAACTTAAGGACTAGTTAAGTAGCCTTTAAACATGCAGCTTTACAGTTCGCATTTTAGAACAGACTGAAGTTGGTGTGGATCTTAATATTGATTTTCTTTAATTATCTTCATCTCAAATTATGTCAAAAATGAGTCCTACTGTAGTGTGCAATGTTAATGTGAAAATGTGTAAAAGCTCCGATCGTTTGGTTTTTAAGAAGAGTTTGATGAGTTCATATTGAGATCAGATTTTTCAGACCCTTTCTCTCTGATCTTTTCTATAAAACTGAGATATTAAATCTCAGTGTGTGAAACGCATATTCCTGAGACTCACTGCTTTGCGTTTTACATCACAATAACCTGCTCTGAAGGATCCAGTCTATATTCAACTTGTTTAACCGAAGACATCACTTGTTTAACCAGAAACAACGTCAGTCGGTACTTTATGACTGTGGATGAGCAGGACAGCCATAATAAGAGGTTTTAAATGAAAGCCAAATAAATTAAAGAAAAGAGGGTGGAGTGTTTCATTTGTTTCTAGAGCAGCATGTTCTGTGGCCCACAATCTGATTTATCTAGCTATGGGGAAAAACATTTGCAGATGAAACTATGTGATATATATATATATATATTTTATAATATTATAATATATATATAATAGTTGCTAAGGTGTTGTTATGCAGTTACTATGGTGTTTCGAATTTTTTGTTTCTCATTATACAGTTGCCAGTTTGTTGCTCGTTTTGTGTAGGTTGTTGCTATGCTGTTAATATATATATATTTTATGTTTTGAAGCTTGTTATGTGGTTGCTAGGTGTTGCTTTGCAGTTACTAAGGTGTTTTTAATGTTTTGTAGTTCGTTATGTGGTTGCCAGGGTGTTGCTATGCAATTGCTAAGGTGTTTTGAATGTTTTGTAGCAGGGTGTTGCTATGCAGTTACTAAGGTGTTTTGAATGTTTTGTAGCTTGTTATGTGGTTGTCAGGGTGATGTTATGCAGTTGCTAAGATATTTTGTAGCTTGTTATGTGGTTGAACCATTTTTAATGATACAGTTTGATATTAAAAGATTGAGATCAGATAAAACATTTTTTTAAGGTTTTTGAAAGAAGTATCTTCTGCTCACCAACGCTGCATTTATTTAATCAAAAATACAGTAAAAACAGCAACATATTTTTACAATTCAAAACGACTATTTTCTCTTTGAATACAAGTTAAAATGTGATTTATTCGTGTGAAGCAAAGCTGAATTTACTCCAGTCTTCAGTGTCCCATCCTTCAGAAATCATTTTAACATGCTGATTTGCTGCTAAAGAAATATTTCTGATTATCATCAATGTTGAATGTTGTGCTGCGTCATATTTTTGTGGAAACCATGATACATTTCTTTTAGGATTCTTTAGGAACGGAAAGTTCAAAAGAACGGCATTTACTTGAAATAGAAATCTTTTGTAACATTATAAACTGTCGCTTTTGATCAATTTAATGCATCCTTGCTGATGCTGAATAAATATTTCTGTAAGTAAGCATTATTTACAAACAATATTTATCTCACTTTGCGTTGTATTCTGTGATTACCAAAGATAGGCTACATGGGATGCTGCCTTTTGAATCTGGCCACATTGCTTTTCCTCACAGCGGCCCACCTAATGCCCAAACACACTGGTTTGGATGGCTTTGGAGGCGCTGCATCACGCCACTATATTAACGTGTGATGGAGTGTTAGTTTGTGTTCGCTGAAGGGTTTAAATAAACATACACTTTTAGCTGCTCTCCCCTTGCGACTCCATTATATGCAGAAACAGGAGATGTTTCTTAAACACGGAGCGAGAGAGGGGTCCCTCGGCTGCATCCCACATGTGGTTTTGTATTTAAGAGTAATTCTTAAGCCTTTGTTGGACATGGAAACACGACCAGAAAAGAAGCAAACCAGCCGTATCCGATTTCCAATGAACATTCCGCGTCTTTGTTCCACGCCGTTTGATCTGTTTTGACGGGGAATCCATAAGTTGCAGCTATTCTCCCAGCAGCGAGACCGGCCCATCCACCCCTGCGTGCCGTTTCTGCTGACACACGCATTGCTTGTTGCAACTCGCCGCGCTTGCGGTGCAGTCCTCGGCAGCCAGTGACGTCACTCTTCAAAGTTGGCATGCGTCTTGCCGAGTTTTTACAGCCCTCGTCTCTGACATGTTTGAAATGCACATATCTGAACGGGTTCAATGCTCGTAAACATAGAAGCCTGCTTGTTTAGCCACGCGGGTTTGTGCAAACACAGAGCGCCGAAAATACTCAGCGCGCATATTAAGAGCGCCGTCGAGGGCTGTATCAACACGAGAAGCCGTATGATGACAGAGATGTGTGCGTTTGGAACATGACCCACTTTGTGTGGTCACAGTTGCATGAAAATATGAGTTGAATCAAAAAAAGGGGCATGAAAAATATGATCTTTATAACCAGTAACACATTGTTCTGTTCTGTCGTGTATATTGTTCTTTTGTTTTCTATTCAGTTCTGTTTTAGTCCGTTCAGTCATGTTCAGTGGTGGTATTCTATTCTATTTATTTTATTCTATTATTCTTTATTCTGCTATATCATGTTCATTGGTGGCATTTTATTTTATATTGGTTGCATTCAATTCTATTTTACAATCATGCATTGGCTGGTTCAGTTCTATTCTGTTCAGTTTTGGTCTTTTATTTCATGTTTGTTTATGTTGTTCTGGTTCTTTCAGTTCTGTTCTATTTTTACTCATTCATTGTTTTTCTTTTCTATTCTATTTGATTTCACCTATTCTGCTCTACAGTTATGTCTTGGATTATATTCTATTCTATATTACAGTTATGCGTTGGCCTATTCACTTTTGATACATTCTATTACGTTTTATTTAATCAATATTCTGGTAACTTTTATTCTATGTTTTCTTCAGTTATGCTGTTCTGGTCTATTCAGTTTTACTCTTTTCATAATTTACGTTCAGTTATGTTTGTCTTTTTCTGTTCTATTTGTTTTTGTTTTGTTCTGCTGTAAATGTATGTCTTGGTCTATTTTATAGTTGTTTTTCTTTTCTGTTCTTTTTGTTTTTATTCTATTCTGCTCTACAGTTATATCTTGATCTATTAAATTCTATTCTATTCTGTACTGTTGACTCTGTTCTATATTACAGTTATGTGTTGGCCTATTCATGTCTGTTCAATTCTATTCTGTTTTGTTCAATTACATTCTGCTTATTTTTATTATATGTCCTGTAATGTTTTGCTATCCTTTTCGATTTTTTTCTCTACTCTTCATGTATGACTTGTTCTGTTTTATTCTATTCTATTAAATTATGTTTTATTGATTCTATTCCATATTACAGTTATGAGTTGGCCTATTCACTTCTGTTCAGTTATATTCTGTTCAGTTTTCTTCCATTATGTCATACTCAGTTAAGATGTTCTGGTATATTCAATTCTATTTTATTCATTTTTGTGCAATTATGTTTTCTTTTTCTATTCTATTAGTTTTTGCCCTATTCTGCTCTATAGAAAAGGGCAGAATAGGTCTATTATAATCTATTGATTATATCCCATATTACAGTTAGGCTATGTGTTGGTTTATTCGCTTCTGTTCAATTCTAATCTGTTTTGTTCAGTTTTATTCTGCTCACTTTTTATTCAGTGACATGATTAGGTATGTTGTTCTGGTCTATTCAGTTCTATTTAATTTAATTAATTCATGTTCAGTCGTGCTTTTCTTTTCTATTTGTTTTTGACTTATTCTGCTCTACATTCATGTCTTGGTCTATTCTATTGTATTCTATCCTGTGATTCTATTCTTTATTACAGGCATGTTGGCCTATTCACTTCTGTTCAAATCCATTCTGTTTTGTTCATTTATATTCTACTCACCCTTACACTATATCATGTCGAGTTATGCTGTTCTAGCTTATTCATTTCTATTATTTCTATATACATTTCTAATATTTCTATATACATTTACATTCAGTTATGTTTTTCTTTTCTACTTTTTGTTTTGGTTATATTCTGCTATACATTATGTCTTGGATTATTCATTTCTATTCTGTTGTATTGATTCTGTTCTTACAGTTGTGTATTGGCCTCTTCACTTCTGTTCAATTCTGTTCTGTTTTCTTACATTCTTCTCACTTTTATTCTATGTCATGTTCAGTTATGCTGTTCTATTCCTTTTATGCATTACTCTTCAATTCTCTTTCAAGTCTATTTTATGTATTCTCATTCTATTATACTCTGGTGTTGTGTTCTGTTCTAATATATTCTATCCTCTGTATTGGTCAGATCTTTACTATCTCTTTTTACTTGCACTACTGTGGGTGAATCACATTTGTTAAGCAATAAAAATGCATTGGGAAATGTGCGAGTTTTAATTTGAGAGGTAGAAATGTTCACCCATTTGAAGTAGTGCTTATGAGATACTATAGAGATCTCATTTGTGATAGTTCTTTGGTGCAGGTGTTATTGTTAAAAGTAATGATTGGACAAAAATCACTTCAAGCAATTAACTGCTTAATTCTGATGTGTGTTTAAGGTCATAAACTATCCACCGTAGGCTATGATGCAAGTAATGTTCATCTTTACTATTTGTGTTTGTCTCTTCTGTCCCACAGGGCTCTTTCCTCTGTGGTGGCCCTTGGTGCGAACATCATCTGCAATAAGATCCCCGGTCTCGCACCCCGCCAGCGTGCCATCTGCCAGAGCCGGCCGGACGCCATCATCGTGATCGGAGAGGGGGCACAGCTGGGCATCAACGAATGTCAGTACCAGTTCAGATACGGCCGCTGGAACTGCTCGGCGCTGGGTGAACGCACCGTCTTCGGACAGGAGCTGCGAGTAGGTCAGTGCTTGTCACGGGTCTTTAGCGCGCTTGGTTTGTTTTGGGGATGGTGTGAAACAAGATCTTGGTTCAGACACTATTACTAATGAGTTGTTGATCGAAACACTTGCAAATAACTCTTAAGTATTCCCATTCATCTCAGTGGCAGTTTCTTTAACCTCAGGTTGATCCTGAACCTGTAGTCTTGTGAATCTGTCAAAATATGTATGGATAATTCATCTAGAATCAAGAGGAAAATAATAAATATTATTTTTGCATAAATAAAATAAAGCCTATTTTCATGTTCAAATTCTCATATTACATCCAGATGTTTTCTCTTTTGTGTTTTGTATTTTAATACCCATAATACTTTTTCAATACAATATAATACTAAATGGCAATATGTAATACTATTAATTAGTGCTGTCAAACGATTAATCGCATCCAAAATAAAAGTTTTTGTTTACATAATATATGTGTGTGTACTGCGTTTATTTATGATGTATATATAAATACACACACATACAGTATATATTATTTACATGTATATACATGTATATATTATATTATGATATTATATATAAATATATTTAATATAGAACATATTTTTCTTAAATATATACATGCATGTGTTTGTATATATATATATATATATATATATATATATATATATATATATGTATGTAATAAATACACACAGTACACACTCACATCGTTTGACAGCACTATTATTAATATAAAATATTTTTGTAATATAATAATATTTTTGTTAATTGGTTAATTTCAACTTTTACTAATACATTACTGAAATATGCTTCTGTTAACATTATTTAATTGACCTCAGCTGGCATGAACTATGAATAGTTGTATTTTTATTAACCAAGTATTAACAAAGATTAATAAATACTGTAACAAATGAACTGCTCATTGTTAGCTAATTGTTAGCTATAGCTAATTATTGTTAGCTAATGTTAGCTAATACTACTGGGACCTTAACAATTGTTACCAGTTTTTTATATATTTAATTTTTCTGTTTTATTGTTTCTATTATTCTATTTAAAATACATTGTATTATATAAATCATATTATATATATATATATATATATATATAATTTTTTTTTCTTTTTTCTTTATACAAAACTGTCTTTCCTTGATTTTGGGTTGAATATTGAAAGGTTTAATCTAATTGATGTTGACATGGTTGTTGTTCAGGTCTTTTGGGAAGCCTGTAGCAATGATGCAAGCACGTTTTGTGACTTCAGTTCTGCACGAACACAAGTAGAAACAGTGCTGTGAAGATAAGCGTATAAATGCTGCTTTGATTAGACAGGATCCAGTCGTTTACTGTGACAAAAGCTCTGAACTCTTTTCAGAAACGGGCAAATGTGGTGTTATGAAAGAAGGCAGTCTTTGTGCTGTGGGCAAACCCTGGTTACACACGCCGCGCTGTACGTGCACACACTTGACCCTCAAAGGCTTGCGAAAGCATGTTTGTATTGGTGTGATTAATATAGTGCTGATTAAGTGGAACTGGATTCACCTCTGTTCATTTGATTACACATTTACCGTACACATGCAAAAAGAGTGCTTTATCTCACAATGCAATGCGCTCGGCTTTACCTTCTGTTCCCTGTGTGATGAATGAAGTGAAGGTAAAATCACCCATGAGTTTAACCATCTCTAATTTGACTGATTAGATAATCAAAAGGCTAAAAGTTACATATTTTTAGGGCTGCCCTCGACGAAGGATTTTTCTGGTCGACTAGTAGTCGTTCATTTGAAGCATTAGTCGACTAATCGCACGTTTATTAAAGCTACAGTCTGTAACTTTTTTTGGTTAAAAATGATCCGAAATCAACATTTGAGCAAGTACATAACCAGCCAGTGTTCAAAACTATCGCCTTACTTTAGCCCGATTCACAAAGGTTAGCTTATAATGTTTTCTAATTTGAGTGGTACGGGTAGGTTTTCGCGGGAAATTCGAGCATGGCGCTGCGTCATTACGTCACGTCTGTAAACATAAAGAAGTTGTCCCGGATACTAGGCTATCGCATGTGAGGATCGTTTATAGCCTTTTCTCACAGCAGCTAGAATAATTAAATGTATCATTTTGATGGCGGATTGTAATCCATAAAGGATTATGTGTTTATGAAACACATGTGAATAAAATTAAATTATATTCCAGTTTTAAATGTGCTTCTGTTTACAGATAGCCTGGGATTACAAAAGATTTGTATTTTAAAGAAAACCAGTTCAAAGGGAGCATAATTTGGGTTAAAAAGAATTTCTTAATATGAAATTCGAATGATATGACAATTAGAGATTAGACTGTACAGAAATTGAAATCTACACACTAATATACACTATATTCACATAGTCACGTAATGCTGATGTGCTTACCATTAACAATTTGAGAGCAAAGTATAACAGTAGTAAAAATTTGCACGGTTTGATGTGATATGAGCTAACCGATCTTTAGATTAAATCACCATTGCTAGCGCGATTTAGGGTGCTTTCACACTTGGTTCGATTGCTTGGTCCGAACCCGAGTTTGATTGCTCCCCCCTCCCCTTGCCCCCGCTGGACTGTGTTCACATTATTTTATTTGGGTCCGAACCGCGGTTCGTTTGCGTCATCAATCCAGCAGCTGTTTACCCCGTTGCTTAGTAACGATGGTGCAGGAGAAGACGGCAAAATGCATAGCAAGGCTCTCTTCAATTTTATATTTATGTTTTTGAACCATTGGTTTTGTTTCCAAAGCTTCAGTACATAATGGCACTTACGTCTGCCTTACGAATGTACTGCAAATGCTCTAAAGAACTCTGAAGGCGAATAGAAATGAGATATACAGCTCTCTACTTGCAGCGCGTCAGTCACGCTCATCAAGAAAGTGAGTGACACACAAACACACATTTTTATCAAATAATACGTAATTAATAGCGGTTCACTTCCGTGATTTGGTACGATTGCGTTCACATCAGCAGCGAACGTACCGGAGTTCACTTGAACCGTACCCCAGACCACCCTTTTTAAGCGGACTCGGGTACGGTTCGCGGGTGCGCACTTGAGTTGGGAAGACCGCGTTCACATCATCCAAACGTACCGAACTCTGACGTCAATCGAACCCGGGTGCGCACCAAAAGTGCT